>NC_053028.1:164221966-164327951 GCF_003073215.2 Triticum urartu
TCAACTTCCACATCCTGCACTAGTTCAAGGAGTCACAAACCCTCTTGTTGGTAAGACAAGGGACAAGGTAACCTAAAAGTTTTCATGGACATCATCTTGTGTGTGCATCACTCTATGTCTATGGATATCCTTGTTTGTTCCTTGTGGGACTAACCCATGTAGGTATTGAAAGTGCAATTCACTCAAATGGATAGCTCCAAGTGATCTACATCAACATTGAGCATCCACATCTTCAACATCTACATGAAGTCATCATCGACAAAACCCAAGGTTAGTTCATCCCTCTTAGGGGGGGTATCACGTCTAGGGGGAGCTTTACTCTAAGACTTGAGCTAAAGCAACTCTAAAGATGTGAACACAACAATGCTTTATGTAAAAGTGGTAACCCCACTTGAGCTTAAACGATGAGTATGACCTATGATCAAGTGTTCTCACTTGACTCCTAAGTCAATATACTCATATATAGATGACCTAGTCATCGCAAATTGCTTGATAGTTGCTAGAATTGGTTGTGCATGCCTTGTCACATATTTCATTTGCCATCTTATTGTGTGAGCATGCTGGTTGCATATTTTACTCATTCGAGGACATCCACTTGTTGTTTTGATTGTTTGGTTTTATTTTCTTTTGCCAAGTGGATGGACAAGAATGCCTAAGAACCTCCTCTAGCTATCTATGCTTTTCTTGTCTCAAACTCTATTCATGCTGCATCACAAAATTTGATCAAGTCAGATTCGAACCACTCTGTGTGAGGAGCGCTCGGAGTCCCTGATTCATTATAGACTTAAACTTACAAAACCTCTTTATGATTCTCGGTCTGACCGATACCCCACTTTCGGTCCTACGGAGATCATTAAGTTGATCTAGGTTTTCGATCTCGGTGCAACGATTTGAACCTTTCGGTCACACCGAGTTTCAGTAACTGCCTGCAGTTATGAATCTCGGTGCCACCGAGTTGTTCCACTCGGTCACACCGACAGGGTCGGGCTATATATAGTCACGGGCAAAATTTTGGAAATTTCTCCGAACCACTTCGCCCGCGCGATAGCCTGCTCTGCCAACGTGGCCTCCGGATCGTCTCCTCGCCGCCAGCCGGCTCTAGTCGCTGGTCTCCGTCGCCGTCAACGGGAATTCTACCCCGCCGTTGCCGCCGTAGCGAGTCTCCGCCGAACTAGGGTATGGACTCGATCTTTGTGCTATTCTCCAATCCGATTCTTAGCACATTGTGATCATCATGATTCTTGCCACGATTGAAACACTCCTATCCAGTCAATCTGCTCATAGAATAGGTTTGATTCGAAAATTTTAGGGTTAGGTTTCCGCCGAAACCATCTCGGACCCACCGAGTTGAAAAACTCGGTCCCACCGATTTGGCTTATGCCATTGCACAAGTGAGACTCGGTCTGACCGAGAATTACTTATCGGTGTGACCGATTTTGGAACTCTGTGAAACCCTAGCAGTCTCGGTGCCACCAAACTGTGACTCGGTCTGACCGAGTTCACTAGTTTAGGTGCCAAAACTGCTTCGGTATCACCGAGTTTAAAAATCAGTAGATCCGAGATGATTTCAGTGGGAAACTAAAACTAAGTTTTTGGATCATTCTTGTGCAAAAATCTCTGCATTTTGTGATGCTCATCTATTCTACCTCATCTATAAACTGTTCACATGGTCAGCAGTCAGCTTGTTCAACATGTCAGATCAGAGTGACAGCCAGAATGTGTCAGAACAGCAAGTGGTGATGAGTGAGGGCACTAGTCCTTCCAGCTCTTCAGATGATGGCAGCAGAAGTACCCCAAGCAATCTGCCAAAAGCTGCCACTAGACAAAGGAAGAAGAGAACTTATGATTCTGAAGATGAAGATTATGTGGTAGAGGAAGAGGCCACATCAAAGAGAGTTGAGCCAGCTCAAGGCACAAAGCCAGGACTGAAGATCAAAAGGCCAGCAGGCAGGCAGCCTATGTCAAAGGCTAGAGCTTCAACTGAAAAGCCTGCACCCAAAGAGCCAGTTGTTGCTAAAGGCAAGGAAGGAGAAAGCTGCCAAGATGCCAACCCAAGAGGAGGCATCTGAGTATTTCTTGAAAACTAAACAAGAGCAGCTTGGTTACCTGATTGCATCCACCCTGCGGATTGAGAAAGGACTAGCCACCCTAACTCAGAACCAGGCAAGCTTAGAGAGGATCATGGAACAAAAGTTCTATGACTTGGATGTCAAGGTGACAGAGATTCAGACTGCAGTGGAGCAGCTCCAGGATGACATGCAGGAGAGGAGAGGCAGGACTACCACTGATGCCTTTGCCAGAGTGCCACGAGGTCCGAGGTCGTCTGCCGTGCCAGTTGCTGCCACCAGAGCCACCACCTCAGCACCAGCTACAGCCTCAGTTCCACCAGCTCCAGCATCTACTTCAGCTCCAACTCCAGCGTCTACTTCAGCGTCTACAGAAGCCTTCGTCCTTGGAGTGATCCGGACTCCACCACCACCTGAAGATCAAGCCTGAGCGTCGACTTAGCACTATGCATTTTTCTAGGAACTTTTTGGTAAATTGTTGCCAAAGGGGGAGAAAAATGTATAGATCATAGGCTTCGAGAGAGAGAGAGTGTTGCTTTTCTCTCTTGCTTTATTTGGTGGTTTTTCGAACTTGTTTGCTTTTGAGTGCTTGAGATACTATGTCATTGCTTGTGAGACATTGATGATCATGTGTTTGATCATAAGCTACACTTAATGCTTGCTTAATGTTATTATCTTATCTATCTTATGTGATCATTCACTATTCTTGGTGATGAGTGCATGTATTTCATTCTTATCATTTTAAGCGCTCCATCAAGATGTATGTGACATGGAAGAGTAACCCATGACTCTAACTCCTTGTGCATTTGCAGTCCAAAGCAAATTTTAAATATGCACAAACTTAGGGGGATCTCTTACTTATCACATACTTCTCAAAGCGACGATATATTTCATGCTTATTATCATTTGTCGAAGCTTTGATCTATATGTTGTCATCAATTACCAAAAAGGGGGAGATTGAAAGTGCAACTATCCGTACGTGGTTTTGGTAATTCATAACAACATATAGCTCATTGAGCTAATGCTATTCCAAGATGATTATTTCAGGAAAGCTCAATGATTGGCATGGCATGGATGTGAAAGTGGAACCCTCAAAATGCTAAGGACAAAGGATTGTCTCAAGCTCAAAAGCTCAAGACTCTTCATTTTATATTTTAGTGATCCAAGATCACATTGAGTCTTTAGGAAAAGCCAATACTATCAAGGAGGGATGAGGTGTTGCTTAATGAGCCTCTTGCTTCATGTGCTTAGTGATATGCTCCAAAACCCTCAACTACTTTCCCATATCCACATATGACCTAAACCCTAAGCCAAACTCGGTCCTACCGATTCTTCCTATCCGGCGCCACCGAGTTTCACTTGTCATAAGCCACTGCCAAACCCTAGCAATTCGGTTCTACCGATAGGGATCTCGGTCTCACCGAGATGGGATTGCAAACTCTCTATTTCCCTTTCGTAACTTTTCGGTCTCACCGAAAGAGCGAATCGGTCCCACCGAGATTGCAATGTAAATTCAGTGTTTCCCCTTTGTAACTTTTCGGTCTCACTAAAAGAGCAAATCGGTCCCACCGAGTTTGCCTGACCAACTCTCTGGTTAGCTAATTACCAAATTCGGTCTCACCGAGTTTGTGTAATCGGTCTCACCAAGATTACGTTATGCCCAAACCCTAACCATATCGGTCCCACCGAGTTGCATGTCAGTCCCACCGAAAATCTCTAACGGTCACTAGGTTTACATTTTCGGTCTGACCGAGTTTGTTGATTCGGTCCCACCGAGATTGGAAAACTGTGTGTAACGGTTGGATTTTGTGTGGAGGCTATATATACCCCTCCACCTCCTCTTCATTCGAGGAGAGAGCCATCAGAACACATACACCATTCCAACTCATATGTTCTGAGAGAGAACCACCTACTCATGTGTTGAGACCAAGATATTCCATTCCTACCATATGAATCTTGATCTCTAGCCTTTCCAAGTTGCTTTCCACTCAAATCTTCTTTCCACAAAATCCAAATCCTATGAGAGAGAGTTGAGTGTTGGGGAGACTATCATTTGAAGCACAAGAGCAAGGAGTTCATTACCTACACACCATTTGTTACTTCTTGGAGAGTGGTGTCTCCTAGATTGGCTAGGTGTCACTTGGGAGCCTCCGACAAGATTGTGGAGTTGAACCAAGGAGTTTGTAAGGGCAAGGAGATCGCCTACTTCGTGAAGATCTACCGCTAGTGAGGCAAGTCCTGTGTGGGCGATGGCCATGGTGGGATAGACAAGGTTGCTTCTTCGTGGACCCTTTGTGGGTGGTTGCTTCTTCGTGGACCCTTCGTGGGTGGAGCCCTGTGTGGACTCGCGCAACCGTTACCCTTTGTGGGTGGAGCCCTCCGTGCACTCTCGCAACCGTTACCCTTTGTGGGTTGAAGTCTCCATCAACGTGGATGTAGGATAGCACCACCTATCCGAACCATGGGAAAAACATCCGTGTCTCCAATTGCGTTTGAATTCTCCAAACCCTTCCCTTTACATTCTTGCAAGTTGCATGCTTTACTTTCCGCTGCCAATATACTCTTTGCATGCTTGCTTGAATTGTGTGATGATTGCTTGACTTGTCCTAAAATAGCTAAAATCTGCCAAGAACTAAAATTGGGAAAAGGTTAAGTTTTTATTTGGTCAAGTAGTCTAATCACCCCCCTCTAGACATACTTTCGATCCTACAGGGCGCAGCCCCTCCCCTCCCCCTATATATACTTGAGCAAAGGGGCAGCCCAACACACGATTCAATCTCCCTGTTGGCGCAGCCCTACCCCTCTTCCTCCTCGTCTCTCGTAGTGCTTGGCGAAGCCCTGCTGGAGTCCCGCGCTCCTCCACCACCACCACGCCGTCGTGCTGCTGCTGGATGGAGTCTTCCCCAACCTCTCCTTCTCCCCTTGCTGGATCAAGGCGTAGGAGATGTCACCGGGCTGTACGTGTGTTGAACACGGAGGTGCCGTCCGTTCGGCACTAGGATCATCGGTGATTTGGATCACGACAAGTACGACTCCATCAACCCCGTTCTTGCAATGCTTCCGCTTAGCGATCTACAAGGGTATGTAGATGCACTCTCCTTCCCCTCGTTGCTAGATTACTCCATAGATTGATCTTGGTGATGCGTAGAAAATTTTGAATTTCTGCTATGTTCCCCAACAGTGGCATCATGAGCTAGGTCTATGCGTAGTTTCTATGCACGAGTAGAACACAAAGCAGTTGTGGGCGTCGATATTGTCAATTTACTTGCCATTACTAGTCTTATCTTGATTCGGCGGCATCGTGGGATGAAGCAGCCCGGACCGACCTTACACGTACTCTTACGTGAGACTGGTTCCACCGACTGACATGCACTAGTTGCATAAGGTGGCTAGCGGGTGTCTGTCTCTCCCACTTCAGTCGGATCGGATTCGATGAAAAGGGTACTTATGAAGGGTAAATAGAAATTGGCATATCACGTTGTGGTTTTCACGTAGGTAAGAAACGTTCTTGCTAGAAACCTATAGCAGCCACGTAAAAACTTGCAACAACAATTAGAGGACGTCTAACTTGTTTTTGCAGCATATGCCTTGTGATGTGATATGGCCAAAAGGATGTGATGAATGATATATGTGATGTATGAGATTGATCATGTTCTTGTAATAGGAATCACGACTTGCATGTCGATGAGTATGACAACCGGCAGGAGCCATAGGAGTTGTCTTTATTTATTTATGACCTGCGTGTCAACATAAACGTCATGTAATCACTTTACTTTATTGCTAAAGCGTTAGCCATAGTAGTAGAAGTAATAGATGACGAGACAACTTCAAGAAGACACGATGATGGAGATCATGGTTTCATGCCGGTGACAACGATGATCATGGAGCCCCGAATATGGAGATCAAAAGGAGCAAAATGATATTGGCCATATCATGTCACTATTTGATTGCATGTGATGTTTATCATGTTTTACATCTTATTTGCTTAGAACGACGGTAGCTTAAATAAGATGATCCCTCGTAATAATTTCAAGAAAGTGTTCCCCCTAACTGTGCACCGTTGCGAAGGTTCGTCGTTTCAAAGCACCACGTGATGATCGGGTGTGATAGATTCTAACGTTCGAATACAACGGGTGTAAGCCAGATTTACACAGCAAAAACACTTAGGTTGACTTGACGAGCCTAGCATGTACAGACATGGCCTCGGAACACGAAAGACCGAAAGGTCGAGCATGAGTCGTAGAGAAGATACGATCAACATGAAGATGTTCACCGATGTTGACTAGTCCGTCTCACGTGATGATCAGACACGGCCTAGTTGACTCGGAGCATGTTTCACTTAGATGACTAGAGGGATGTCTATATGAGTGGGAGTTCATTAAATGAACTCAATTATCATGAACATAGTCTAAATTGTCTTTGCAAATATGTTGTAGATAAATAGCTCACGTTGTAGCTCCCTGTTTCAATACGTTCCTAGAGAAAGATTAAGTTGAAAGATATTGTAAGCAATGATGCGGACTAGGTCCGTAGTCCGAGGAGTGTCCTCACTGCTACACAGAAGGCTTACGTCTTTGATGCACCGCTCGATGTGCAAACCCCTACAACGTCGTCTGTGGATGTTGTGAACACCTGACAGACACATCCTGATGACTACTTGATAGTTTAGTGCACCATACTTTACGGCTTAGAATCGGGATTCCAATGACGTTTTGAACGCCAGAGAACATATGAGATGTTCCAAGAGCTGAAATTGGGATTTCAGGCTCATGCCCGTGTTGAGAGGTATG
This sequence comes from Triticum urartu, assembly GCF_003073215.2. Taxonomy (NCBI): domain Eukaryota; kingdom Viridiplantae; phylum Streptophyta; class Magnoliopsida; order Poales; family Poaceae; genus Triticum; species Triticum urartu. The sequence goes on from NC_053028.1 coordinate 164,228,823, forward strand.
AGACCTCTGACAAGTTCTTTTGCCAACAAGATGGAGGAGAATAGCTCAGCTGGTGAGCATGTGCTCAGAATGTCTGGGTGCTACAATCACTTAAATCAAGTGGGAGTTAAACTTCCAGATAAGATAGTGATTGATAGAGTTCTCTAGCCACTATCACTAAGCTGCTAGATCTTCGTGATGAACTATGACATGCAAGGGATGGAATTGATCCCGGAGCTGTTCGCGGTGCTTAAGACCGCAAAAGGTAGAAATCAAGAAGAAGCATCAAGTGTTGATGGTTTAACAAGACCACTGGTTTCAAGAAGGGCAAGGGCTAGAAGGGAAACCTCATGGATGGCAAACCAGTTGCCGCTCCAGTGAAGGAACCCAAGGTTGAACCCAAACCCGAGACTAAGTGCTTCTATTATAAGGGGAACGGTCATTGGTAGCGAAATTACCCCAAATGCATGGTAGATAAGAAGGGTGGTAACTTCAACAAAGTATATACGTGTTATTAATTTGTACCTCGCTAGTACTCCTGGTAGCACCTGGGTATTGGATACCGGTTCAGTTGCTATTATTGGTGACTTGAAGCTAAAGCTACGGACTAAACGGAGACTGGCTAAGGGCGAGGTGACGATGTGTGTTGGAAGTGTTTCCAATGTTGATGAGATCACCATCGCACGCTCCATCTGCCTTCGGGATTAATATTGAACCTAGATAAATGTTATCAGGTGTCTACGTTGAGCATGAATATGATAGGATCATGTTCATTGCAATACGGTTATTCATTTAAGTTAGAGAATACTGGTTATTCTGTTTACATGAATAATACCTTTCATGGTCATGCACCCTATGTGAATGGTTCATTGAATCTCGGTCGTGGTAATACACATGTTCACGCCAAAAGATGTAGAATTAATAATGATAGTACCACTTTCTTGTGGCACTGCCGCTTAGGTCATATTGGCGTAAGATGCATGAAGAAACTCCATGTCGATGGATGTTTGGAGTCACTTGATTTTGAATCGCTTGACACATGCGAGCCATGCCTCATGGGCAGGATGACTAAGACCCCGTTTTCAGGTACAATGAAACGGGCAAGTGACTTGTTGGAAATCATGCATGCTGATGCGTGTGATCCAATGAGAATTGAAGCGTGCGGTGGATATCGCTATTTTCTCATCTTCACTGACGATTTGGGTAGATATAGGTATATCTACTTAATGAAGCACAAGTCTGAAACGTTTGAAAAGTTCAAGCGTTTTCAGAATGAAGTTAAGAATCATCATAACAATAAGATCATGTTCCTACGATCTGATCAAAAGGGGATTTTCTGAGTTATGAGTTTGGCAATCACTTAAGACATTGTGGAATTGTTTCACAGTTGAAGCCACCTGGAACACCACAAGGTAATGGTGTGTCCGGACGTCGTAATCGAACCCTATGAGATATGGTGCGATCTATGATGTCTGTTACCAATCTACCGTTTTTCATTTTGAGGTTATGCGTTAGAGACAACTGCATTCACTTTAGATAGGACACCATCTAAGTCCGTTGAGACGACGTCGTATGAACATTGGTTTGGCAAGAAACCAAAGTTGTCGTTTCTTAATGTTTGGGGTTGCGATGCTTAAGGCTTCAGCCAGTGAAGCTCGAACCCAAAGCGGACAAACACATCTTCATAGGATACCCAAAGGTAACAGTTGGGTATACCTTCTATCTCAGATCCGAGGGCAAATTGTTTGTTGCTAAGAACGGGTCCTTTCTCGAGAAGGAGTTTCTCTCGAAAGAATTGAGTGGGAGAAAGATAGAACTTGATGAGGTTGTCGAACCTTTATTTCAACCAGAGAATGATGCAACATAGAAAGATGTTTTCTGCAGCACCTACGTCTGTTGAATAGGAAGTTAATGATAGTGATCATGAAGCTTCGGATCAAGTTGCTATCGAACCTCGTAGGTCGACAAGGATATGTACTACTCCTAAGTGGTACGGTAATCCTGTCTTAGACATCATGTTGTTAGACAACAATGAACCTACGATCTATGGAGAAGCGATGGTGGGCCCGTATTTCAACAAATGGTTAGGAGCCATGAAATCCGAGATAGGATTCATATATCAGAACAAAGTATGGACTTTGGTGGACTTGCCCGATGATCGGCAAGCCATTGAGATAAATGGATCTTTAAGAAGAAGACGGACGTGGGCGGTAATGTTACCGTCTATGAAGCTCGACTTGTGGGAAAGAGTCTTTTCACAAGTTCAAGGAGTTGACTACGATGAGAATTTCTCACCCGTAGCGATGCTTGAGTCTGTCGGAATTATGATAGCATTAGCTATATTTTTCGATTATGAAATCTTACAGATGGATGTCAAAACAAGTTTTCTTACCAGTTTTTCGTAAGAAAAGTTGTATGTGATACAATAAAGGGTTTTGTCGATCCCAGCGATCCTTCTATGGACTAGAGCAAGCATCTCGGAATCGGAATATATGCTTTGATGGAGTGATCAAAGCTTTTAGGTTTATACAATGTTTGCTAGAAACTTGTATTTACAAGAAAGTGAGTGGGAGCACTACAACATTTCTGATAAGTATATGTGGATGACATATTGTTGATTCGAAATGATGTAGAATTTATGAAAAGCATAAACAGTTGTTTGAAGAGTGATTTTCAAAGGAAGACCTAGATAAAGCTGCTTACATATTGGGCATCAAGATCTATAGAGATAGATCAAAACGCCTGATGATACTTTCAAAGAACGCACACCTTGACATGTTTTTGAAGGAGTTCAAAATAGATCAGTCAAAGAAGGGGTTCTTACCTGAGTTGTAAGGTGTGAAGTTGAGTAAGACTCAAAGCTTGACCACGGCAGAAGAAAGAGGAAGGACGAAGGTCGTCCCCTATGCTCTTGTCATAGGCTCTATACGGTATGTCATGCTGAGTACCGCACCTGATGTGTGCCTTGCCACATGTCTGGCAAGAGGGTACAAAGGTGATCTAGGACTGGATCACCAGATAGCGGACAAAATTGTCCTTAGAGGAATAAGGAAATGTTTCTCGGTTATGGAGGTGGTAAAGAGTTCGATGTAAAGAGTTACGTCGATGCAAGCTTAACACCTATCCGGATAGCTCTAAGTAGAGATACCGGATACGTATAATGGAGCAATAATTTGGAATAGCTCCAAGTGGAACGTGGTAGCAGCATCTACGATATGACATAAAGTTTTGCGAAATACATAGGGATCTGAATATGGCAAGACCCGTTGACTACAACCTCTCTCACAAGCATAACATGATCAAACCCAGAACTGTTTGAGTGTTTATCATATAGTGATGTGAACTAGATCATTTGAGTCTAGTAGACTCTTGGATGTTGGTCACATGGCGATGTGACCTGTGAGTGTTAATCACATGGCGATTTGTGAACTAGATTATTGACTCTAGTGCAAGTGGGAGACTGTTGAAAAGCCCTAGAGGCAATAATAAATTGGTTATTATTATATTTCCTTGTTCATGATAATCGTTTATTATCCATGCTAGAATTGTATTGATAGGAAACTCAAATACATGTGTGGATACATAGACAACACCATTCCCTAGTAAGCCTCTAGTTGACTAGCTCGTTGATCAATAGATGGTTACAGTTTCCTGGCCATGGACATTGGATGTCGTTGATAATGGTATCACATCATTAGGAGAATGATGTGATGGACAAGACCCAATCCTAAGCCTAGCACAAAGATCGTGTAGTTCGTTTGCTAAAGCTTTTCTAATGTCAAGTATCATTTCCTTAGACCATGAGATTGTGCAACTCCCGGATACCATAGGAGTGCTTTGGGTGTGCCAAACGTCACAACGTAACTGGGTGGCTATAAAGGTACACTACAGGTATCTCCGAAAGTGTCTGTTGGGTTGGCACGAATCGAGACTGGGATTTTTCACTCCGTGTAAACGTAGAGGTATCTCTGGGCCCACTCGTAGGACATCATCATAATGTGCACAATGTGATCAAGGAGTTGATCACGGGATGATGTGTTACGAAACGAGTAAAGAGACTTGCCGGTAACGAGATTGAACAAGGTATCGGGATACCGACGATCGAATCTCGGGTAAGTATCATACCGATGGACAAAGGGAATTGTATATGGGATTGATTGAATCCTTGACATCGTGGTTCATCCGATGAGATCATCATGGAACATGTGGGAGCCAACATGGGTATCCAGATCCCGCTGTTGGTTATTGGCTGAAGAGTTGTCTCGGTCATGTCTGCATGGTTCCCGAACCCGTAGGGTCTACATACTTAAGGTTCGATGATGCTAGGGTTATAGGGAAAGTATGTACGCGGTTACCGAATGTTGTTTGGAGGCCCGGATGAGATCCCGGATGTCACGAGGAGTTCCGGAATGGTCCGGAGGTAAATATTGATATATAGGAAGTATGCTTTTGGCCATTGGAAGTGTTCCGGGCATCACCGGTAGTGTATCGGGACCACCAGAGGGGTCCGGGGGTCCACCAGGTGGGGCTACCAGCCCCGGAGGCTTACATGGGCCAATAGTGGGAAGGGACCAGCCCCAAGGTGGGCTGGGGCACCTCCCACCAAGGCCCAAGGCGTCCTCAAGAGGAGAAGGGGCAAACCCTAGGCGTAGATGGGCCCTAAGGCCCACCCTAGGTGCGCCCCCCTCTCTCTCCCCCTTGGCCGCCTCCCAGATGGGATCTGGGGGCTGCCGCCACCCCTAGGGAGGGAACCCTAGGTGGGGGCGCAGCCCCTCCCCTCCCCCTATATATACTTGAGCAAAGGGGCAGCCCAACACACGATTCAATCTCCCTGTTGGCGCAGCCCTACCCCTCTTCCTCCTCGTCTCTCATAGTGCTTGGCGAAGCCCTACTGGAGTCCTGCGCTCCTCCACCACCACCACGCCGTCGTGCTGCTGCTGGATGGAGTCTTCCCCAACCTCTCCTTCTCCCCTTGCTGGATCAAGGCATAGGAGACGTCACCGGGCAGTATGTGTGTTGAACACGGAGGTGCCATCCGTTCGGCACTAGGATCATCGGTGATTTGGATCACGACGAGTACGACTCCATCAACCCCGTTCTTGCAACGCTTCTGCTTAGCGATCTACAAGGGTATGTAGATGCACTCTCCTTCCCCTCGTTGCTAGATTACTCCATAGATTGATCTTGGTGATGCGTAGAAAATTTTAAATTTCTGCTACGTTCCCCAACACGATGCATACGGAGCGCTTGATGACTTCGAGCCTTGGACAGGCCTCCACCAGCCACCTCACCAGCCCGAAGTAGCTCCCAGGCATGGCCTCTCCAGGCCACAGCCGGACTATGAGGCCCTTCATGGCCTGTTCGGCCACCTTATGGAGCTCGACCAGCTGTTTCAGCTGCTCGCTTAAGGGCACCGGGTGTTCGGCCTCAGCATACTGAGACCAGAACACCTTCTCCGCCGAACTTCCCTCCTCGGCTCGGTAGAAGGCGGCAGCATCCGAAACGCTATGGGGCAAGTCTGTGAATGCTCCTGGAGAGCTCCGGATTCGGGTAAGTAACAAGTAATTCACTTTTACGTGCTTGCTTTGCATAAAGAATGCCTTACCCGCCGCTATCTTTTTTATTGCCTCAACCTCCTGGAGGGCCTTCTGGGCTTTGGCCTTGGCAGACTTGGCATCTTCAATGGCCTCCGCGAGCTCAGACTCTCGCGTCTTCGAGTCAAGCTCCAAACTCTCATGTTTTTTCATGAGAGCCTGGAGCTCTTGCCTCACCTCGCCAACCTGCGTCTCATGCTTCTCCCGCTCGGTGCGCTCCATGGCCGCCCTCTTCTCGGCCTCGGCCAACGCTTGCTTAAGGGACGCCACCTCAGTTGTGGCCCCTACAATAGCCACGTTAATCCTGTCACTTTTTGCAATTGCACCTTTCACATATTTAAATAAGGTATTTCTTACCTTCCTTCTCCTCGAGCTGCTGCTTAGCTAGGCCGAGCTCTTGCTCGGACCGCTCGAGGTTCTGCTTCAGCGTGCCCACCTCCGCAGTCAGTGCGGCGGATGATAGCAGCGAAGCCTGCATACGCATATTGACTTACTTTTGTTAGACTCCTGCGAACGGTATTAGATCCTCTATTCGGCTTTTCTTTCCGAACGCCAAATAGAGCATCAAGGGATACTGTCTATGTGGTAATATTTTTACATATCTTTTACTTACCTCAAAGCCTGTTAGAAGGCTGGCACAGGCTTCAGTCAGTCCGCTCTTGGTGGACTGAACCTTCTGGATCACCACACTCATAACAGTGCGGTGCTCCTCGTCGATGGAGGCGCCGTCAAGCACCTCCAGCAAATTGCCCGGTGCCTTCGGTTGGACGGAGGTCACCGGCTCGGTAGGCTTGCCCCTCTTGGAAGGAGGCCGCCTGCCGGAGTCCGGAACCGTTGAAGGTTCCGGCGCGGTGTCCGGCTCAAGGCCGGACTTGGAGCCCTTGGGGGTTCTACCCTTTACGCCTGGAGTCCGGGAGGTCGCCTTGCGGCGCCTCCAGGACCACCTCCTCCTGGCTTGGAACCTGTTGGGACAGCACCTCGGCGTCGTCCGTAGGGTGGGGGGAGGTAGCGGCGGAAGTGAATTCACGTCCGACGAATCCAGGGAGCTGCTCGACGACTCGTCGAGCCCGGCCTTGGGCGGACTGCATAGTCATATTCGGCGTAAGGAGGAGCTGTGCAAGAAAGGAACACTATGAATTGCTCTGGTGTCCGAATACTTACGATCTCGCCAGGGGCTTGGCCCTGCGCGGCCACTCCTCTTCGCCGTCATTGGCGTCGGCGGAGTAGTCCAGAGAAAGGGTCTTCCCCTTCTTGGACCCTTCGGCCTCCCCAGTTGGAGCGGCCTTCCTTTTCTTCCCTCCCCCCGCTGGAGGAGGAGAGGTCTCTTCTTCCTCCTCCTCGTCTTCATGGGAGGAGTGCGTCTTGGGGTCGTCGGATGATGAATCCGACGCCTCCTGGCGCCGGGCACTCTTTCGAGTCCCCGTGGCCTTTTTCTTGGCCTTCTTCTCCGGCACCACATAGGGTGCCGGAACCAGCAGCTTCACCAAGTGAGCGTCCGCTGGGCCTTCGGGCAAAGGAGCCGGACAGATGATCTGTCCGGACGTCTCCTGCCAATCCTATCAAAGGTAAGGGAGCTTAGATCCCGCATGGAGTCAAACTATGAAAAACGAATGCCCTGTAAAAGGTAAAAACAGCTTACCGCACGAGCGTGACGCTGCGTGCTGAATCCGCGATCCTCGGTAGCGGATGCAGGGGCCTCGGCGCCCTTGAAAAGCACCTTCTAGGCATCTTCGTACATCGTGTCGAAGAGCCTGCTCAGAGTTCGGTGCTGCGCTGGGTCGAACTCCCACAGGTTGAAAGCCCGTTGTTGACACGGGAGGATCCGGTGGATGAGCATAACCTGGACTACATTGAAAAGTTTGAGCTTCTTGTCCACCAGGGTTTGGACGCATGTTCGGAGTCCGGTCAGCTCTCCTTTTTTACCCCACGACAGGCCCATCTCTTTCCAGGAGGTGAGCCTCGTAGGGGGTCCGGATCGGAACTTGGGGGCTGTGACCCATTCAGGGTCGCATGGCTCGGTGATGTAAAACCACCCCGATTGCCACCCCTTTAGGGTCTCCAAGAAGGAGCCCTCGAGCCATAAGACGTTGGGCATCTTGCCCACCATGGCGCCTCCGCACTCCGCCTGGGTGCCGCGCACCACCTTCGGCTTGACATTGAAAGTCTTGAGCCATAGGCCGAAATGGGGGCGGATGTGGAGGAAAGCCTCGCATACGACGATAAACGCCGAGATGTTGAGGACAAAGTTCGAGGCCAGATCATGGAAATCCAGGCCATAGTAGAACATGAGCCCCCGGACAAATGGGTGGAGAGGGAAGCCCAGTCCATGGAGAAAATGGGGAAGGAACACCACCCTCTCATGGGGCCTAGGGGTGGGGATGAGCTGCCCCTCTTCGGGAAGCCGGTGCGCAATGTCGCTAGACAAGTATCTAGCCTTCCTCAGTTTTTTGATGAGTCCCTCCGTGACGGAGGAGACCATCCACTTGCCTCCCTCTCCGGACATGGCTGAAGGAGGTTGAGGTGGGGTGTGCGGACTTGGGCGTTGGAGCTCGAGTGCGCAGAAATGGATAGGCAAAGGAGGAAGAAGGCGTGGATGAAAAGGTGGATCCTTATCCCCTTATATGGGCGGACGCGACTCTGCGTCCCCACCAGCCTGGTAAAACTTTCTTATCTCCCAAGCGCCGTAATCAATGGCGCGGTTGGGTTACCCACGCCCGTATTGATGAGAATCCCGGAATAAGGGGACACAATCTCTGCTTTGACAAGACGTGCCAAGGAAACCGCCTCGCTAAACGTGCTGAGGTGGGACAGTAAAACAATTCGAATAAAGACTTGGCCGTGGTGTGATGTCACGCTACGGAATACGTCAGCAGATTAGATTTGTGTAAATATTATTCTCTCTATGGCAATATGTGGAAACTTATTTTGCAGAGCTGGACACTACCTTTGTGTTCAAAATCTTCTATGAAGTACTTGGAGGAGGAACCCGCCTTGCAACACCGAAGACAATCTGTGCGCCGGACTCGTCATCATTGAAGCCTGGTTCAGGGGCTACTGAGGGAGTCCTGGATTAGGGGGTGTCCGGATAGCCGGACTATACCTTCTGCCGGACTCCTGGACTATGAAGATACAAGATTGAAGACTTCGTCCCGTGTCCGGAAGGGACTTTCCTTGGCGTGGAAGGCAAGCTTGGCGATACGGATATGTAGATCTCCTACCCTTGTAACCGACTCTGTGTAACCCTAGCCCTCTCCGATGTCTATATAAACCGGAGGGTTTTAGTCCATAGGATGAACAACAATCATACCATAGGCTAGCTTCTAGGGTTTAGCCTCTCTGATCTCGTGGTAGATCTACTCTTGTACTACCCATATCATCAATATTAATCGAGTAGGACGTAGGGTTTTACCTCCATCAAGAGGGCCCGAACCTGGGTAAAAACATCGTGTCCCTCGTCTCCTGTTACCATCCGCCTAGACGCATAGTTCGGGACCCCCTACCCGAGATCCGCCGGTTTTGACACTGACAGTTGTGTTGTTTCGTTTCCAGTTGATCAGTAGTGGAGCCCAGTTGGGGCGATCGGGGATCTAGCATTAGGGGTGGTCTTCTTTTATTTTGGTTCCGTAGTCGGACCTTGATTGTATTCTGGATGATGTAATGCTATATTTATGTATTGTGTGAAGTGGCGATTGTAAGCCAACTCTTTATCCCTTTCTTATTCAGTACATGGGATGTGTAAAGATTACCCCTCTTGCGACATGCCTACTATGCGGTTATGCCTCTAAGTCATGCTCCGACACATGGGAGATATAGCCGCATCGTGGGTGTTACAGTTTATGTGTGACAGAGCGTATCATATCACGGGGTTTGGATGCATCGGCGAAGTTCGCACCAACTCTCAAGGTGAGAAAGGGCAATGCATGGTACCGAGGAGGCTAGCAATGATGGAAGGGTGAGAGTGCGTATAATCCATGGACTCAACATTAGTCATAAAGAACTCACATACTTATTGATCCTTGGGGGATAGATTGGTTGGAAAAGACCATCGCTCGTCCCCGACCGCCGCTCATAAGGAAGACAATCAAATAACACCTCATGTTTCAAATTTGTTACACAACGGTCACCATACGTGCATGCTACGGGACTTGCAAACTTCAACACAAGTATTTCTCAAATTCACAACTACTCAACTAGCACACTCTAATATTACCACCTTTATATCTCGAAACAATTATCAAGTATCAAACTTCTCCTAGTACTCAATGCACTTTTTATGAAAGTTTTTATTATACTGATCCTGGATGCCTATCATATTAGGACTAAATTCATAACCAAAGCAAATTACCATGCTGTTCTAAGAGACTCTCAAAATAATATATGTGAAGCATGAGAGATTAATAATTTCTATAAAATAAAACCACCACCGTGCTCTAAAAGATATAAGCGAAGCACTAGAGCAAAATTATCTAGCTCAAAAGGTATAAGTGAAGCACATAGAGTATTCTAATAAATTCTGATTCATGTGTGTCTCTCCCAAAAGTTGTATACAGCAAGGATGATTGTGGTAAACTAAAAATAAAATACTCTCATCATACAAGAAGCTCCAAGCAAAACACATATCATGTGATGAATAAAAATATAGCTCTAAGTAAAGTTATCGAATGGGCGAAGACGAAAGAGGGGATGCCTTCCGGGGCATCCCCAAGCTTAGGATTTTGGTTGTCCTTGGATTTTACCTTGGGGTGCCTTGGCCATCCCCAAGCTTAGGCTCTTGCCTCTCCTTGTTCCATAATCCATCAAATCTTTACCCAAAACTTGAAAACTTCACAACACAAAACTTAAAAGAAAATCTCGTGAGCTCCGTTAGTAAAAGAAAACAAACCACAACTTCAAGGTACTGTAATGAACTCATTCTATATTTATATTGGTGTTAAACCTACTATATTCCAAATTTTCTATGGTTCATAAAATCTATTACTAGCCATAGATTCATCAAAATAAGCAAACAACACACGAAAAACAGAATCTATCAAAAATAGAACAGTCTATAGTAATCTGTAGGTTTCAAATACTTCTGGAACCCCAAAAATTCTAAAATAACTTTCTGTACGTTAGGAATTTATCTATTAATCATCTTAAAAAAGAATTAACTAAATATCACTCTCCAGTAAAAAAATGGCAGAAAATCTCGTGAGCGCTAAAGTTTCTGTTTTTTACAGCAAGATCGCAAAGACTTTCCCCAAGTCTTCCCAAAGGTTCTACTTGGCACAAACACTAATTAAAAGCATAAAGCCACATCTAAACAGAGGCTAGATGAATTATTTATTACTAAACAGAACCAAAAATCAAGGAACAAAAATAAAATTGGGTTGCCTCCCAACAAGCGCTATCGTTTAACGCCCCTAGCTAGGCATAAAAGCAAGGGTAGATCTAGGTGTTGTCATCTTTGGTTTTAATTTTCTTAGCAGAGTCATGCTCCAATCCGGGAGCTTCCTTACGCTTCCCTTCATATTCGGAAATTTTTAGATCTAAAGAATCCAACCGCTTATTGCAAAGGGTAATCAACATATTCATGCGGTGAAGGTTTCCGCTAACACTCTTAAGAGGTTCAAGAGACTTTTGTAAGATTTTCGTTACTTCGGAAATCTTTTCAAAAACTTGTGTCTCTTCCTAGGTATGATGTGACCCCATTTGTTGAGGTAGTGCTCCCACTATTCCCTCCATGATTTCATGAGCAATACTAGGATCAATTTCAATAAAATTCCCTTTGGCAACGCAATCCAAGAGTTGTCTATGCGACATATTCAGCCCAACATAAAAATTGCGAAGTAAAATTCTAAAATTCACCTCTAGGGTGCAATTATGATAGGATTCCATCATCCTAAACCAAGCATCTTTTAAATTTTCTCCTTGTCTTTGTTTGAAGTGAAGAACTTCAAACTCAGGAGACAAAGGGGCAGATAAGGGACTACCAATGATGACAGACGACGACACAAGAAGCAAGCAAAAAGAGACGAACTAGAAAAGAGAAGGGGAACGGAAAAGGAGGGCGAATAAAACGGTAAGGGTGAAGTGAGGGAGAGGAAAACGAGAGGCAAATGGCAAATAATGTAATGCGAGGGATAAGAGTTTGTGATGGGTACTTGGTATGTCTTTACTTGTGCGTAGACTCCCCGACAACGGCGCCAGAAATCCTTCTTGCTACCTCTTGAGCACTGCGTTGGTTTTCCCTTGAAGAGAAAACGGTGATGCAGCAAAGTAGCGTAAGTATTTCCCTTAGTTTTTGAGAACCAAAGTATCAATCCAGTAGGAGGCCACACGCAACTCCCTCATACCTACACAAACAAATAAGAACCTCGCAACCAACACGATAAAGGGGTTGTCAATCCCTTCACGGTCACTTACGAGAGTGAGATCTGATAGAGATGATAAAATAATATTTTTGGTATTTTTATGATAAATATTAAAAGTAAAGATTGCAAAATAAAAGATAATAGAAATAGCTTGTTGACTGGAGATTAATATGATGGAGAATAGACCCGGCGGCCATAGGTTTCACTATTGGCTTCTCTCAAGATAGCATAAGTATTACGGTGGGTGAACAAATTCCTGTCGAGCAATTGATAGAAAAGCAAATAATTATGAGAATATCTAGGCATGATCATGTATATAGGCATCACGTCCGTGACAAATAGACCGACTCCTGCCTGCATCTACTACTATTACTCCACACATCGACCGCTTTCCAGCATGCATCTAGAGTATTAAGTTCATAAGAACAGAGTAACGCATTAGGTAAGATGACATGATGTAGGGGGATAAACTCAAGCAATATGATATAAACCCCATCTTTTTATCCTCGATGGCAACAACAAAATACATGTCGTTTCCCTTTCTGTCACTGGGATCGAGCACCGCAAGATTGAACCCAAAGCTAAGCACTTCTCCCATTGCAAGAAAGATCAATCTAGTAGGCCAAACCAAACTGATAATTCGAAGAGACTTGCAAAGATAACCAATCATACATAAAAGATTTCAGAGAAGAATAAAATATTGTTCATAGATAGACTTGATCATAAACCCACAATTGATCAGATCTCGACAAACGCACCGCAAAAAGAGTTACATCGAATAGATCTCCAAGAAGATCGAGGAGAACTTTGTACTGAGATTCGAAGAGAGAGAAGAAGCCATCTAGCTAATAACTATGGACCCGAAGGTCTGAAGTAAACTACTCACACATCATCGGTGGGGCCATGGAGTTGATGTAGAGGCCCTCCATGATCGATGCCCCCTCCACCGGAGCTTCGAAAAAGGCCCCAAGATGGGATATCTTGGGTACAAAAGGTTGCGACGGTGGAAATAGGGTTTCATGGTGCTCCTGGATGTTTTCAGGGTATATGAGTATATATAGGAGGAAGAAGTAGGTCGGTTGAGCCACGAGGGGCCCACGAGGGGGGAGCGCGCGCCCAGGGGGGTAGGCGCACCCCCTGCCTCATGGTCTCCTCGTTCGTTTCTTGACGTCCACTCCAAGTCCTCTGGATCACGTTTTTTCCAAAAATCACGTTCCCGAAGGTTTCATTCTGTTTGGATTCCGTTTGATATTCCTTTTCTATGGAACACTGAAATAGGCAAAAAAAACAGCAATTTGCACTGGGCCTTGGATTAATAGGTTAGTCCCAAAAATAATATAAAAGTGTAAAATAAAGCCCATTAACATCCAAAACAGATAATATAATAGCATGGAACAATTCCAAAATTATAGATACGTTGGAGACATATCATGCATGCGTTAAAATGCATGTCTGAACTGTGATTGGAAAAATCGCAGTATACATAACATCTGGGGGTTCACCATGGGGTGAATGCAAAAATATCTTTAATCCACCGATCGAACATTCCCTTAAGAACGCTAGTTTTTGGCTTCACCCAGTCTGAGGTACACATCCGGATGACCGGGCAGTAACAATCGCAGTGGTTCTCCCTTTATGCCCTAGCCGAACTAACGGGAACGTAGGGCATAAGCACAGGAGCTAGGCAACCCAGCTTGGCCAAAACTTAAGTCATATCGATGCATATAATGGCGAAGAAAAGGTACATATGGGAAAACGCATATGTGGTGAGCTTGATGCTCGGCAAATAAGAATAAGCTTCTGTCCGGGAAGCCCCCAGGTATAATGGACGTACATGTTCGAGGATGTGTACGTTACAGGTGCACGGTTTAGCCGTGCAAAAGCTTTAAGGCTTAGAAAAAAGGAAGAACGAAAATAGAGGAAAAAATAATGGAAACAACAGGGAGAAGGAGACGAACAAAGAGTTCGGCACTGGGCATAGAATCTTTAGAGTCTGGCTGCGTTCCAGGGGTTCGACTCTAGGTGATTGTCTGATGCAGCACGCAGGCGGTACACTCCTCCAGTGAGAACTTCGTCAATGATGAAGGAACCCTCCCACTTGGGCTTGAGTTTGTCCTTTTTCTTCTCCGACAAGCGTAGAACGAGTTCGCCAACATTATAAGTCTTGGCCCGTACTTCTCTGCTTTGATATCTACGGGCCTATTGTTGATAAAATGTGCAACGGGCTTTTGCAACATCGCGCTCCTCCTCCAGGGCAGCTAGGTTGTCCTGCCGATCAAGCTCGGCCTCTCTCTCTTCGTACATGCGCACTCGAGGTGAGTCATGAATAATATCGCAGGGCAACACAGCCTCCGTGCCGTACATCATGAAGAAAGGTGTATATCCAGTAGTGCGGTTGGGCGTGGTCCGCAACCCACAGAGTACGGAGTCAAGCTCCTCAACCCAGTGCTTGTCTGATTCTCTCAAAGACCGCACTAGTCTGGGTTTAATGCCGCTCATAATAAGACCACTGGCCCGTTCAACTTGACTGTTTGTTTGCGGGTGATAGATAGAGGTGTAATCAAGCTTAATGCCCAGATTAGCACACCAAGTTTTCACCTCATCGGCTATGAAATTGGAGCCGTTATCGGTGATGATGTTGTGTGGAACACCATAACGGTGCACAACACCAGATATGCATTCTATCACTGGCCCCGCCTCGGCCGTTTTAACTGGTTTGGCCTCTATCCACTTAGTGAATTTATCCACCATGACCAGCAGATACTTTTTCTTATGGCTTCCTCCTTTAAGGGGTCCGACCATATCGAGCCCCCAGACCGCGAAAGGCCAAGTGATGGGGATCGTTTGTAGAGCAGTGGGGGCATATGGCTTTGGTTGGCGAAGAGCTGGCATGTGACGCAACATTGGACAAGGTCCTGTGCATCTGCTCGGTCCATCGGCTAATAAAAACCTGTACGGAAGGCCTTGCTAACAAAGGCCCGAGCTGCGGCGTGGTGACCGCTGAGACCAGCATGAATTTCAGCCAGGAGCTGCTGCCCTTCTTCCTCGGAGATACATCTTTGAAGGACTCCAGTAGCGCTTTTTTGTAGAGCTCTCCATCGTGAACCTTGTAGGCCTTAGAACACCGGATAATGCGGCGAGCATCATTCTGATCCTCGAGGAGTTCTCTCCTATTAAGGTAGGCCAAGAAGGGTTCGGTCCATGGGGCAATGACTGCCATGAGGAGATGGGCCGACGGTGTTATTTCGGTGGCTGAGCTCCCGATGATATCGTTGTGTTTGGAATCTGGGGTTGTGTTCGGATCCCCTTGCAAAGGAAAACTATTTTCCACGCAAAGGAAAACCCAACCACACCAAATTGCATAATTATGTTCTAACAAGCCAATCCCAGTTAAGTTTGCCAATACATTCATTGTATTGACTCTTGTGGATGAAATGTGTCATGTTGCAAGTTTGTTGTAACAAAGGAAAGTTACAAAGTAGGGTTACGACACTATACTCGACTCTTGCCCGTGAGTGGATGGATGCCACAGGAGTAGAGCATTATCTCCGCTGCATGATTGTATTATAAGCTATCACATGAGCTAAGCAGGTGTGTATTTGTAAAGCACTGGATCTGCGATGTAATACTATGACATGTGATGTATTCTTGGTATTTCATAGTCGACTGTTTCTGTCAGCTATTGATCCAGGGACTGACACAGTAATCGTAGAGATTCGAGCCCCTATCAGCGACTGGGTCGTGACAGTAAACTCGCCACATTGGGGTACAAGGTAACCATATCAGGCAAAAAGTGTGCAACTAAACATAGTGTTTCGCTTCACAATAGCACAAAACCCCAAAATTGCAGGCAATAATATGATGGACCTTTTCCCTTCCATAATGCAACAAGCTGCTTTGCGGGCAACCGAACACACTGCACAACATGGCCTAGAGCATGTATTATCTCAACTAGAATGAACTGAGCCAAAGATGTAGGAAAAAATTGATGCAGGCAACCAAACAGATCCAAATTGAATCATCACTTCCCATTAGGGTGAAGAAAGAATGAGGATGGTTGGTGAATTTGGGGGTTTGAACAAGAAGGTCTCCATGTCTCTCTGTACTACCACACTACTACATATATGGCTTTTTTCTTGGCATGGAAGTGGCATTGCCCGAGGGGTAGATGAGCAGACTGGAGTGGGATGTTCTATGATATTTTCTCGATAAAGGTAATATATTAGTATCAAGGAGATAGTAGTTACATCTAGTCTCTCCGATAACATGATATCAAGAGCTGGTCCAGACATCAAAGATTCACACAACAAAAAAACTAACAGAAGAAAAATTCTAGGTAGCAAATGTGTGCATGTGTGCCTTCCCATGCGACTACTTACCAAGGAAATTTTGCCTATATTTAGGGAGAGCACATGCATGCAGGAATCTTACATACTCCCTCTCTCTCAGTTTACAGGGCGTGCGTGTACCCCTAAGTCGTCAATTTTACCAACCTAATACAAGTCATATATTACAAAAAATATACCAATATAAACTTTAGATGGTCTAGTTTCAAACGGTATATTTTTTGTGTTATATAGATTATATTAGGGTGATAAAGTTGGCTACCTAGTTATACGTGCAGGACTTGTAAACTGAAACGGAGCAAGTATGATGTTGACATACTCGCATTACTTGCTAAATCCAAAATTTAAAAATGATTTATCTCGCAAATCGTTAATCTGATTAGCAATTTGTCTTCACCCATGGGTTCGCCTCGGCGAGGGCTTCAAAACAGTATCTCATACATGCTTCTGTTAATTTCTTTTGCCTCTACCATTGCTTGATTATGCCATCATAGTTGTCATTTTTATAGGAAGATTTGTTGCACGGATTGTGTATAGTTACAAGACAAAATTGTGTATGTTTCTAAAGATTGCAATGTTATTTTTGAGCTACAGATTGAGTATGCAAGTGTTGACCATAAGTAAGAAGAGATATCACCACACACACAAGTATCATGAAGCAAGTATTTTAGTTGTGGCTATCGACTTTCAACAACATGGCAACCAAATTAATTTAGCATGACATAAGTGACTAATAAAATGCCAAGTAAGTGATTGTAATCTGACAACAACCTATGGCATCAATAATCTAGTATGATTGGTATGAATTGCTATGGTGTTGCCCTTTTGTGCTAATATAGAGGTGCAAACTTATATTGGACTACACTTTGAGGTTAGCAATGTGTTATGATGAATATGTGTGCGGAGGTCGGAGGACAAAATACTGTCAAAATCTATCAGAGTTACAACATAGGGGATTTGAGAGGAAACCTAAAGGATAAGGCCATGATTCAGCTTTTACCTTTATTATTATTATTATTTGCGGATGCTTGCTAATGATTCAATCATAAGTATATTTGATTCAATGGTTTTACAACATCTAAGCACAAACCTCTCATGCATACCAATTGTAACAAGCATGTGTACCGATTATATTATCTTATCAATTGCCTAGGGATAACTTCACCACCACCTTCACAAAACAAACACATGCTCTCTTTTTTTTATTGCAAACTAATTAATAACAACACCTAACTTTTATTTTTATCTTTCTAAATACTTTAGTTATCACGTTTTCAACCTATCTTAATTATAGAGAGTGTAGGTAAAGTAAACATAAAGTGCACGGATAGTTGTGTAAGTGGAATGCATAGGAAACGTAACTTTAGCTCCTACGGGGTATCAACACTCATATATTTCCACATCCAATTTGTACAGTGCTACAGCAAATCCCTGCACTCGTGGGTTATAAATGTCCACCTCGCGGCACCACTCTTCCATTCCGATTTGACGGCATGCCCGTGAAGACACCACCATCGTCGCAATGTCACCTCACGGCATCACACCCATACCTTCTCCCTACGCACCGACCACCTCACCCCCGTCCCCGCTATTGCGCGGTTCTCAAGCACGTTGGGTCAACACCAGCACAGTGACTGGGAAGAGAGAGAGATGAAAAGTAAGAAGAAAAGGGAAGATAAACTCACTGTAGGTCTCATGTGTTGGTGTGCATGAAAAAAGGAGCAAGGAAATATGGAATGTTGTTGAAAAAGAGAAAAATTAAGGGCTAGAAAAGTAGAAAACCCCTCAAATGACCTTCTAAGAATCAATATAAGGACTATTGTTGGAGATGCTCTAACTAGAGCTGATTTTCTGATCCGGTAACATGTGAATCCTATGGGGTATTTGGTAAAAAGAAATACTTTTCAAGTGCCAAAAAATGAGTGAAGTCCACGCATATAGAGGATCGATACAAGTATATGCATGTAAATCTTGAAACTTAAACATGAACATTTTTGTTTTCCAGAGAACATGAGCATATGTTGTCTCTCCAAAAATCATGAAATGACAATTAAATTGTCTCTTAGTCATTTCGTGATTTTTATAGGGGTCGCATGTTTAAGTTTATCTGGCAAGATGAACATTTTCCATGCTCTACATACACAGATGAGGTTTGGAAAAAATATCTAAAGAAGAAGAAGATGAGAACATATCCGACGTGGAGCATTTGAGAGGCTTTAGCTGCAAGACGACTTCGGGTAGAAGGGGAACGAGGACGAGACACAGTATGTAAGCGCTCATGCATGACGGCAAACTGCACCCACGTAGGATTGTTGCAACAAGTTGTAATGACTAATGTGATTGGACAAGCCCACAAACAGTGCCGTGGCAGTTGATGCATGATGCCTAACATTAGCTGTTGACTTGAGGCCGTAAGCGTATTTGTAGGTCTAATTGTGGTTGTGGGAAGGATTCATATGCAATGTTTTCCTTTGGCAAAAATGTGCAATGCTATGTCGTGGTTACTGTCCAAGCCTTGTATGTTAGTTAAAAACAAGTTTTGTTAAAAACAAGTTACTTCCACCGATTCAGATTAATTATCGTCGATTTAGTATTGTACTAAATCAGGGATAATTAATATGGATTGTAGGGAGTACCAACATTGAGTTTGGTCATGCATAATTCCACCTACGCTAAAGGTAACTTTTCACAAAAAGAAACCCCAATCAACAAACTGTTCTTCAGTCCGCACATACGCCTCAGTACATGTTTGTTTTGTTGTTGGGCGCCTCAGTATATGTTAGGTATGTGAATGAACTGCTGGATTACGATGCAGCTTATAAAATTGAAAAGACATGATATAATGTGTGTATAATGCAAAAAAAATGTGCTTGAATTTTAGAATTTAGTTCAATCTTCCCTGCAAAAAGAAAAGACAATTTAGGTCATACTCATGCATGTATGTGGTCGCATATCATTATTATTATTTACATGATTTGAGCATGCTCCAATAATGCTGTACCAAACAATAATGCAGACAAGACTTTGGAAGAGAAGTGGACTTTATTTTAGGGCACCGACCATATATATTCCTCACAAAGTCCCAAGAACGAGCCACTATTAATTGCTCGTCTGCCTACTTTTGTGCATCAAAGGGTGAGACGCATGAGTCATATGAGGCAATGATCAATTCAATACTCCTGTGGCGATGAGGTTTTCTTGTTTATCTTATCCGTTTGCGTACGGGATAGCGTCATCAACAGTGTATACAATCATCCGGTGCGGCCTGTTTTACATGTTTTATTGCAAGTAATTTATTCCTGATTGGACTCTTTCCCATTTGCTACGTCGGATGAGATAGGCCACACATGTTGTCTATTGGCCGGCCTACATGGTTTGTCACGAACCATGTACAGTTCGTTTGGTGGCCTTTCAAAAGCGCACGGTGTGTTTTCTCCAAAAAGCATATTGTTATCAAACATGTCACGATGAGCACTTGTTATTTTGTCAATTGTGTGCTTATGTTAGGAGGACAGTGGTATTCTCATCCCACTAGAGTTCAGGTTCTCGACTTGAAATTGGTGCTCGTGTTTTTTTCCTGAATTTATTTCAGTCCTTTCGAAGATGTAAATTCAGTGAGAGTGGACGTTCCGTCGACTACAAAGACGTCTGTGGCGACTTCATCAATCTAAAGATGATGTGCCGTCTCAGTCTGTAGGAGGTGTTCATAGAGGTAGATGTCCATATTTACATTTATAAGGGTGAGTGTATGTGCGTACGTATGAGCGTCTGCGTCTATATTGTGTTAAAAAAGGTGTTTTGTTATCAAACAAGAGGGGCATGTTACAATAATCACGTCCAAATCACACAACAAGACATACGTACTTTTTAAAAAATCACAAAAGTACACATGATTGTGTTTGGGTGATGAACGTTTTGTCTGAATGACAAATCAATATCTAAAAAATAATGGCCTTTTAGTGAACTAGAAGATCATGCTATCCAACACAAAAATATTATGTGAACCAGTCTGTGGTTGGATGGTTAGAGGGAATGTGGACGACGAGGTTCCTATGGTAACTTCGTAAATTTCAAGATGATATGCCGGCTCAGTCTTTCGAATGTGCTCATAGGGGTGGGATGTGCGTGTGTGCGTTCATAGGGATGAGTGTATGCGCGTGTATATAAGCGCTTGTGTATGTACTGATGTTTAAAAAAACACAAATATTATTTTATTTTATTTTTGCCGAAAGGATCAAATCTATTAAAAAGATTTACCGGAAATACAAAACACCTCAACCATAATAAAAATTACATCAAGGTCCATGAACCACCAAACAACCATTGCCATTGCCAAAACGAGCCGCCAAAGCTTCGCTGTCGCTGCTCTCATACCGGAGCCGGCCTAACCGTCGATTACAACCGGGAAATCTTCGTGCACGTGCCCCTAAGGATCAGCGCTCCAAAGCCGCAGTCGTCGCTGTTGAATCCTTGAATAGATTTGAAGAACCTGACACCAAATATCGTCGTTGCGTATGTACGGCGAAAAACCCTAACCTCGCCGTCCCAGGAGCTGGCAGGAATCTACGCCGGAGCTCCGTCTAATCCGTCCCAACGGACGAACTTGAGGAGGATCGAGTCCGGAAGACTGACTTGAAGAAGAAGCGTCGCCATCCGTTCAAACTCCGTCCCCGCGAGGACTAAAACCCTACCTATCTAGTAGCCGGATTCGGGGCACCAAAAATCCCCCTCCTCACCGTCGGCCGCCGGAGCGGCAGGCATAGGGGAGGCGAGTCCACGGACTCGTCGGTGAAGATCGAGGGAAGGAAGGATTTCCGTAGTCGCCTTGTGAGAGGGGAAAGAAAAGCTAACCTTGTCTTCAATTTCAACACAAGAATATTATGATACGAGTATAATAGTCTCTTGATCTTAATCCAGCCGTTCATGCACATTTGTTGATTGCACAACACAAGCAAAGCTGCAGCCGGAGCCGGTAGTCGCGCTGCGCCGTGGCAATGACCGCCGGCGCACCTCTCGATCCTACCTGGACGTGGTCTAGTTGGTCGCTATCCCGGATTGCCTTTCGGCGGCGCTGGGCTCCATGACAGATTGACAGGCGACCGATGCACGCCCGCCAGAGGCGTACACGGCGCCTGAGGCGACGTGATCCCGACTCCCGAGAATGCCCTGCTGATGTGCTATCCTTTCATCTTCCATCGGATCGCCGGCGTAGAATAGAGAAATTCCATGCCAAAATGATGGACCATGTGGAATTAAGCACCAGCCACTTTTAGTTTACTGATGTAAACATCATCAACGGCCACTCGAGTGCACGATCGGAAATATCTGCGTACTTGCCCAGCTTCACTGTGCAAGCCAAATGCGCATGTGGGGCGAAAGGTACGGCGCGAATGGCCGGTGCCGGCGTCCTCGTCGCACTGATGATGCGGTTAAGTTGTCGACTTAAACCGTGGACCCATGCCTAACGTTCGACGGCCATCCCTGTCCGACGTCGATCCTACATGTAAAGCTACCCGTCGCACGTCGACCAATTGAAATCATTTTGCTTGTGGGCTATGTGGTATTCTATCAGGTCGGATTGGTTCAGGTTGGTTGGGATGACGAGGCGCCTCGTAATGCTTGTGGGCTGAGGCACTTCTGGTTTCATCATCCGTTTGGGCCTGCCCGCCTGGTGAGATGTGACTTTGGAAAACCGAGACTGAACGAGAACACGTGTGCTTGCCTTTATCTTCACATTTTCTAAAGCACAATTTGCTTAGAAGATGTCTACAGTGTTTGTATATACTCTATTTAGAAGAGGTCACAAAAAGGGTTTTGTACTCGTAACAAATGTTTCACCACTGCGATGCAAGAATATTACTATATAAGAGCATCTACAACCGGATTTGACAAATCTGACCCGTCAAACACCCGTGGACAGTGACTGGTCACACCTCTAACTTAGTGCTATGCATCCGAGTCTCTCAATTCACCCCTAGGTCCATACAAATCATGCAAAATAAACACACGTATTATGAGACGCTAGCCACCGTGCATCATCGTCGGAGATGTCCACGACGTCGTGTCGGGCACTGGGTAAGTGGGCGCATAGGAGGGCTCCAGCTCCTCCTCCTTATCCATATACGCGAGCATTTTCTCGACTTCCGCGGCGTGCTTCGCCTCCGCATCCAATTCCGACCGGAGAAAATTGAGGATCGCATGCTGCTCCGCCTGCAGATCCGCGTCCCCAGCGTCCCCCACAACCTCCTCCGGCTCCTCCACAACCTCCTCCTCCTCGTCAACCTTCTCCTCCTCCACCTCCAAGTCCTTCTTTGGATTCACCGCGTCGGGAGGTAGCCCCACAGCGATACGGGCTTCACGCCTTGCCTCGATCTGCTCAAGGAGCTGTAGCTGGCGCTTTGGCGTTAGATATGGGTAGCTCCTTACCCGGCGACGTGGGGGGCAAGGCTATTAGTGGTGGCGAATGGCGATTGGAAAGTGCAGTGGCGGTGGACGGGAGGGAGGAAATGTGTACGAGTAGGGTTTCGGTGCCGGCGATCGGTTTAAATAGCCGGGCTAGGCACTACACGGTCCCCCGGAGTGGTGCCACGCGACGCTATCGGTCCCATGGAGGAGACGAACTTGGGACCCCATATCCACCTCAGATTTGGGTTGGATGTGAAGGGTGCCGGTTAGCCCCCGCGCTTGAGGCGCTCATCCGGCTTATTGTTTTGTGACCGGGCCATCCGCCCGGGCATTTGAGGCAGGTTTGGAGTGCCCGGCTGTAAATGCTCTGAGTACTTATTGTTTTGGGTATTTTTCCCGGGTGATTGTTATGTTGTTAGTAGAAAATTTTTCTCCTAGGGATGAAAGCTCCTCGAAAAAATTGTGTGTGTGGATAAATAATTTCGTATCCAATACTAGTAGGAGTGGTGCCACCGCTCGTTGACGGAGGCCTCTCAGTTTTGTGGTATACTGACAACATTGTTCTTATTATGGAACACGACCTTGAAAAGAAATAAACCTCATTTGCTTTCATTGTTTAAGAAAATTTTGGGTCTAATTTTTTTTATAAAAGTGAATTGTTCTATTTTAGAGAAGACAATAAGGTGGTTGTACAATATGATGAGTTATTTGGTTCCGTGCATGGTCAACTTCTAATTAAATGTTTGGGAATTCGGATACATTATCGGCACCTCACCAACGTGTTGGGGAACGTAGTAATTCCAAAAATTTCCTACGTACACGCAAGATCATGATGATGCATAACAATGAGAGGGGAGAGTGTCGTCTACGTACCATCGTAGACCGTAAGCGGAAGCGTTATGACAACACGGTTGATGTAGTCGTACGTCTTCACGATGGACCGATCCTCAGTACCGAACGTACGACACCTCTGTGTTCAGCACACGTTCAGCTCGGTGACATCCCGCGAACTCACGATCCAGTAGAGCTTCTGGGAAGAGCTTCGTCAGCACGACGGCATGGTGACTGTGTTGATAAAGCTACCGACGCAGGGCTTCACCTAAGCACTGCTACGATATGACCGAGGTGGATTATGGTGGAGGGGAGCACCGCACACGGCTAAAAGATCAATGATCAATTGTTGTGTCTCCAAGGGGTGCCCCCTTCCCTGTATATAAAGGAGTGGGGGAGGGGGAGGGGGCCGGCCTCCTATGGCGCGCCCCATGAGGAGTCCTACTCCCACCGGGAGTAGGACTCCCCCCTTCCAAGTAGGAGTAGGAGTAGGAGAGGAAGGGAGAGAAGAAGAGAAGGAAAGGGGGGCGCCCCCCCCCTCCTTGTCCAATTCGGACTAGAGGGGGAGGGGGCGCGCGGCTGCCTTGGCCGCCCCTCCTCTTCTCCCACTAAGGCCCATTAGGCCCAATATACTCTCCGGGGGGTACCGGCAACCCCCCGTTACTCCAGTATATGTCCGAAATCTCCCGAAACACTTCCGGTGTCCAAACATAGTCGTTCAATATATTGATCTTTACATCTCGACCATTTAGAGAATCCTCGTTATGTCCCTGATCATATCCGGGACTCCGAACTACCTTTGGTACATCAAAACACAAAAACTCATAATACCGATCGTCACAGAACTTTAAGCGTGTGAACCCTACGGGTTCGAGAACTATGTAGACATGAGGGAGACACGTCTTCGGTCAATAACCAATAGCGAAACCTGGATGCTCATATTGGTTCCTACATATTCTACGAAGATCTTTATCGGTCAAACCGCATAACAACATACGTTGTTCCCTTTGTCATCAGTATGTTACTTGCCCGAGATTCGATCGTCGGTATCTCAATACCTAGTTCAATCTTGTTACCGGCAAGTCTCTTTACTCGTTCTGTAATGCATCATCCCATAACTAACTCATTAGTCACATTGCTTCAAGGCTTATAGTGATGTGCATTACCGAGAGGGCCCAGAGATACCCCTCCAACAATCGGAGTGACAAATCCTATTCTCGATCTATGCCAACTCAACGAACACCATCGGAGACACCTGTAGAGCACCTTTATAATCACCCAGTTACGTTGTGACGTTTACTAGCACACAAAGTGTTCTTCCGGTAATTGGGAGTTGCATAATCTCATAGTCATAGGAACATGTATAAGTCATGAAGAAAGCAATAGCAGTAAACTAAACGATCAAGTGAGCTAACGGAATGGGTCATCTCAATCACATCATTCTCCTAATGATGTGATCCCGTTGATCAAATGACAACTCATGCCTATGGCTAGGAAACTCAATCATGTTTGATCTACAAGCTAGTCAAGTAGAGGCATACTAGTGACACTTTGTTTGTCTATGTTTCACACATGTATTATGTTTCCGGTTAATACAATTCTAGCATGAATAATAAACATTTATCATGATATGAGGAAATAA
Organism: Triticum urartu; assembly: GCF_003073215.2. Lineage (NCBI taxonomy): Eukaryota > Viridiplantae > Streptophyta > Magnoliopsida > Poales > Poaceae > Triticum > Triticum urartu. Next base: position 164,253,973 of record NC_053028.1, read on the forward strand.
ATAATAACTTTATTATTGCCTCTAGGGCATATTTCCTTCAGTCTCCCACTTGCACTAGAGTCAGTAATCTGGATTACACAGTAATGATTCTAACACCCATGGAGTCTTGGTGCTGATAATGTTTTGCTCGTGGAAGAGGCTTAGTCAACGGGTCTGCAACATTCAGATCCGTATGTATCTTGTAAATATCTATGCCTCCCACCTGGACTTGATCACGGATGGAATTGAAGCGTCTCTTGATGTGCTTGGTTCTTTTGTAAAATCTGGATTCCTTTGCCAAGGCAATTGCACCAGTATTGTCACAAAAGATTTTCATTGGACCCGATGCACTATGTATGACACCTACATCGGATATGAACTCCTTCATCCAGACTCCTTCATTTGCTGCTTCCGAAGCAGCTATGTACTCCGCTTCACACGAATATCCCGCCACGACGCTTTGTTTAGAACTGCTCCAACTAACAGCTCCACCGTTCAATATAAATACGTATCCGGTTTGCGATTTAGAATCGTCCGGATCAGTGTCAAAGCTAGCATCGACGTAACCATTTACGACGAGCTCTTTGTCACCTCCATAAACGAGAAACATATCCTTAGTCTTTTTCAGGTATTTCAGGATGTTCTTGACCGCTGTCCAGTGATCCACTCCTGGATCACTTTGGTACGTCCTTGCTAAACTAATAGCAAGGCACACATCAGGTCTGGTACACAGCATTGCATACATGATAGAGCCTATGGCTGAAGCATAGGGAACACTCTTCATTTTCTCTCTATCTTCTGCAGTGGTCGGGCATTGAGTCTTACTCAAATTCACACCTTGTAACTCAGGCAAGAACCCTTTCTTTGCTTGATCCATTTTGAACTTCTTAAAAACTTTATCAAGGTATGTGCTTTGTGAAAGTCCAATTAAGCATCTTGATCTATCTCTATAGATCTTGATGCTCAATATATAACCAGCTTCTCCGAGGTCTTTCATTGAAAAACTCTTATTCAAGTATCCTTTTATGCTATCCAGAAATTCTATATTATTTCCAATCAACAATATGTCATCCACATATAATATTAGAAATGCTACAGAGCTCCCACTCACTTTCTTGTAAATGTAGGCTTCTCCAAAAGTCTGTATAAAACCATATGCTTTGATTACACTATCAAAACTTGTATTCCATCTCCGAGAGGCTTGCACCAGTCCATAAATGGATCGCTGGAGCTTGCACACTTTGTTAGCACCCTTTGGATCGACAAAACCTTTTGGTTGCATCATATACAACTCTTCTTCCAGAAATCCATTCAGGAATGCAGTTTTGACATCCATTTGCCAAATTTCATAATCATAAAATGCGGCAATTGCTAACATGATTCGTGTTGGGGAACGTAGTAATTTCAAAAAAATTCCTACGCACACGCAAGATCATGGTGATGCATAGCAACGAGAGGGGAGAGTGTGATCTACGTACCCTTGTAGACCGACAGCGGAAGCGTTATGACAACGCGGTTGATGTAGTCATACGTCTTCACGGCCCGATCGATCAAGCACCGAAACTACGACACCTCCGAGTTCTAGCACACGTTCAGCTCGACGACGATCCCCGGACTTCGATCCAGCAAAGTGTCGGGGAAGAGTTCCGTCAGCACGACGGCGTGGTGACGATCTTGATGTTCTACTGTCGCAGGGCTTCGCCTAAGCACCACTACAATATTATTGAGGACTATGGTGGAATGGGGCACCGCACACGGCTAAGAGAACGATCTTAGAGATCAACTTGTGTGTCTAGGGGTGCCCCCTGCCCCCGTATATAAAGGAGCCTAGGGGGGGTGCGGCCGGCCCTAGGAGGAGGCGCGCAGGAGGAGTCCTACTCCTACCGGGAGTAGGACTCCCCTCCCTTTCCCTAGTTGGATTAGGACTTGGGGGGAGGAGGAGAGGGAAGAAAGGAAAGGGGGGGCGCCGCCCCTCTCCTTGTCCAATTCGGACTTGGGGGGGAGGGGCGCGCGGCAGCCCCTAGGTCTCCTCTCCTCTTTCTCCACTAGGCCCATTAAGGCCCATTAGGTTACCGGGGGGGTTCCGGTAACCTCCCGGTACTCCGGTAAAATGCCGATTTCACCCGGAACACTTCCGATGTCCAAACATAGGCTTCCAATATATCAATCTTTATGTCTCGACCATTTCGAGACTCCTCGTCATGTCCGTGATCACATCCGGGACTCCGAACTAACTTCGGTACATCAAAACTCATAAACTCATAATATAACTATCATCGAAACCTTAAGCGTGCGGACCCTACGGGTTCGAGAACAATGTAGACATGACCGAGACACGTCTCCGGTCAATAACCAATAGCAGAACCTAGATGCTCATATTGGCTCCCACATATTCTACGAAGATCTTTATCGGTCAGACCGCATAACAACATACGTTGTTCCCTTTCTCATCGGTATGTTACTTGCCCGAGATTCGATCGTCGGCATCTCAATACCTAGTTCAATCTCGTTACCGGCAAGTCTCTTTACTCATTTCGTAATACATCATATCGCAACTAACTCATTAGTTGCAATGCTTACAAGGCTTATGTGATGTGCATTACCGAGAGGGCCCAGAGATACCTCTCCGACAATTGGAGTGACAAATCCTAGTCTCGAAATACGCCAACCCAACATGTACCTTTGGAGACACCTGTAGAGCTCCTTTATAATCACCCAGTTACGTTGTGATGTTTGGTAGCACACAAAGTGTTCCTCCAGCAAACGGGAGTTGCATAATCTCATAGTCATAGGAACATGTATAAGTCATGAAGAAAGCAATAGCAACATACTAAACGATCGGGTGCTAAGCTAATGGAATGGGTCATGTCAATCACATTATTCTCCTAATAATGTGATCCCGTTAATCAAATGACAACATATGTCTATGGTTAGGAAACATAATCATCTTTGATTAACGAGCTAGTCAAGTAGAGGCATAGTAGTGGCGTTTAGTTTGTCTATGTATTCACACAAGTATTATGTTTCCGGATAATACAATTCTAGCATGAATAATAAACATTTATCATGATATAAGGAAATAAAATAATAACATTATTATTGCCTCTAGGGCATATTTCCTTCAGTCTCCCACTTGCACTAGAGTCAATAATCTAGATTACACAGTAATGATTCTAACACCCATGGAGCTTTGGTGCTGATCATGTTTTGCTCGTGGAAGAGCTTAGTCAACTGGTCTGCAACATTCAGATCCGTATGTATCTTGCAAATCTCTATGTCTCCCTCCTGGACTAGATCCCGGATGGAATTGAAGCGTCACTTGATGTGCTTGGTTCTCTTGTGAAATCTGGATTCTTTTGCCAAGGCAATTGCACCAGTATTGTCACAAAAGATTTTCATTGGACCCGATGCACTAGGTATGACACCTAGATCGGATATGAACTCCTTCATCCAGACTCCTTCGTTTGCTGCTTCCGAAGCAGCTATGTACTCCGCTTCACATGTAGATCCCGCCACAACGCTTTTAGAACTGCACCAACTGGCAGCTTCACCGTTTAATGTAAACACGTATCCGGTTTGCGATTTAGAATCGTTCGGATTAGTGTCAAAGCTTGCATCAACGTAACCATTTATGATGAGCTCTTTGTCACCTCCATATATGAGAAACATATCCTTAGTCCTTTTCAGGTATTTCAGGATGTTCTTGACCGCTGTCCAGTGATCCACTCCTGGATTACTTTGGTACCTCCCTGCTAGACTTATAGCAAGACACACATCAGGTCTGGTACACAACATTGCATACATGATAGAGCCTATGGCTAAAGCATAGGGAACATCTTTCATTTTCTCTCTATCTTTTGCATTGGTTGGGCATTGAGTCTTACTCAATTTCACACCTTGTAACACAGGCAAGAATCCTTTCTTTGCTCGATCCATTTTGAACTTCTTCAAAACTTTGTCAAGGTATGTGCTTTGTGAAAGTCCAATTAAGCGTCTTGATCTATCTCTATAGATCTTAATGCCCAATATGTAAGCAGCTTCACCGAGGTCTTTCATTGAAAAACTTTTATTCAAGTATCCCTTTATGCTATCTAGAAATTCTATATCATTCCCGATTAGTAATATGTCATCTACATATAATATCAGAAATGCTACAGAGCTCCCACTCACTTTCTTGTAAATACAGGCTTCTCCAAAAGTCTGTAAAAACCAAATGCTTTGATCACACTATCAAAGCGTTTATTCCAACTCCGAGAGGCTTGCACCAGTCCATAAATGGATCGCTGGAGCTTGCACACTTTGTTAGCTCCCTTTCGATCGACAAAACCTTCCGGCTGCATCATATACAACTCTTCTTCCAGAAATCCATTCAGGAATGCAGTTTTGACATCCATCTGCCATATTTCATAATCATAAAATGCAGCAATTGCTAACATGATTCAGACAGACTTAAGCATCGCTACGGGTGAGAAGGTCTCATCGTAGTCAATCCCTTGAACTTGTCGAAAACCTTTTGCGACAAGTCGAGCTTTGTAGACAGTAACATTACCGTCAGCGTCAGTCTTCTTCTTGAAGATCCATTTATTCTCAATTGCTTGCCGATCTTTGGGCAAGTCAACCAAAGTCCACACTTTGTTCTCATACATGGATCCCATCTCAGATTTCATGGCTTCAAGCCATTTTGCGGAATCTGGGCTCACCATCGCTTCTCCATAGTTCGTAGGTTCATCATGATCTAGTAGCATGACTTCCAGAACAGGATTACCGTACCACTCTGGTGCAGATCTTACTCTGGTTGATCTACGAGGTTCGGTAGTATCTTGTTCTGAAGTTTCATGATCATCATCATTAGCTTCCTCACTAATTGGTGTAGGTGTCACAGAAACTGGTTTCTGTGATGTACTACTTTCAAATAAGGGAGCAGGTACAGTTACCTCATCAAGTTCTACTTTCCTCCCACTCATTTCTTTCGAGAGAAACTCCTTCTCTAGAAAGTTTCCGAATTTAGCAACAAAAGTCTTGCCTTCGGATCTGTGATAGAAGGTGTATCCAATAGTTTCCTTTGGATATCCTATGAAGACACATTTCTCCGATTTGGGTTTGACCTTATCAGGTTGAAGCTTTTTCACATAAGCATCGCAGCCCCAAACTTTCAGAAATGACAACTTTGGTTTCTTGCCAAACCATAGTTCATAAGGCATCGTCTCAACGGATTTTGATGGTGCCCTATTTAACGTGAATGCGGCCGTCTCTAGAGCATAACCCCAAAATGATAGCGGTAAATTAGTAAGAGACATCATAGATCGCACCATATCTAGTAAAGTACGATTACGATGTTCGGACACACCATTACGCTGTGGTGTTCCGGGTGGCGTGAGTTGCGAAACTATTCTGCATTGTTTCAAATGTACACCAAACTCATAACTCAAATATTCTCCTCCATGATCAGATTGTAAGAATTTTATTTTCTTGTTACGATGATTTTCAACTTCACTCTGAAATTCTTTGAACTTTTCAAATGTTTCAGACTTATGTTTCATTAAGTAGATATACCCATATCTGCTTAAGTCATCTATGAAGGTGAGAAAATAACGATATCTGCCACGAGCCTCAACATTCATCGGACCACATACATCTGTATGTATGATTTCCAACAAATCTGTTGCTCTCTCCATAAGGCACGGTTCGCAAGTACCAAGTGATTCATAATCAAGTGGTTCCAAAAGTCCATCAGTATGGAGTTTCTTCATGCGTTTTACACTGATATGACCTAAACGGTAGTGCCACAAATAAGTTGCACTATCATTATCAACTCTGCATCTTTTGGCTTCAACTTTATGAATGTGTGTGTCACTACTATTGAGATTTAATAAGAATAGACCATTCTTCATGGGTGCATGACCATAAAAGATTTTACTCATATAAATAGAACAACCATTATTCTATGATTTAAATGAATAACCGTCTCGCATCAAACAAGATCCAGATATAATGTTCATGCTCAACGCTGGTACCAAATAACAATTATTTAGGTCTAATACTAATCCCGAAGGTAGATGTAGAGGTAGTGTGCCGACTGTGATCACATCGACTTTGGAACCATTTCCCACGCGCATCGTCACCTCGTCCTTAGCCAATCTTCGCTTAATCCGTAGTCCCTGTTTTGAGTTGCAAATGTTAGCAACAGAACCAGTATCAAATACCCAGGTGCTACTACGAGCATTAGTAAGGTACACATCAATAACATGTATATCGTATATACCTTTGTTCACCTTGCCATCCTTCTTATCCGCCAAATACTTGGGGCAGTTCCGCTTCCAGTGACCAGTCTGCTTGCAGTAGAAGCACTCAGTTTCAGGCTTAGGTCCAGATTTGGGTTTCTTCTCTTGAGCGGCAACTTGCTTGCTCTTCTTTTTGAAGTTCCCCTTCTTCTTCCCTTTGCCCTTTTTCTTGAAACTAATGGTCTTGTTGACCATCAACACTTGATGCTCCTTCTTGATTTCTACCTTCGCAGCTTTCAGCATTGCGAAGAGCTCGGGAATAGTCTTATTCATCCCTTGCATATTATAGTTCATCACGAAGCTCTTGTAGCTAGGTGGCAGTGATTGGAGAATTATGTCAATGACGCAATCATCTGGAAGATTAACTCCCAATTGAATCAAGTGATTATTATACCCAGACATTTTGAGTATATGCTCACTGACAGAACTGTAATCCTCCATCTTGCAGCTATAGAACTTATTGGAGACTTCATATCTCTCAATCCGGGCATTTGCTTGAAATATTAACTTCAACTCCTGGAACATCTCATATGCTCCATGACGTTCAAAACGTCTTTGAAGTCCTGATTCTAAGCCGTAAAGCATGGTACACTGAACTATCGAGTAGTCATCAGCTTTGCTCTGCCAGACGTTCATAACATCTGGTGTTGCTCCAGCAGCAGGCCTAGCACACAGCAGTGCTTCCAGGGCATAATTCTTCTGTGCAGCAATGAGGATAATCCTCAAGTTACGGACCCAGTCCGTGTAATTGCTACCATCATCTTTCAACTTTGCTTTCTCAAGGAACGCATTAAAATTCAACGGAACAACAACACGGGCCATCTATCTACAATCAAACATAAACAAGCAAGATACTATCAGGTACTAAGTTCATGATAAATTTAATTTCAATTAATCATATTACTAAAGAATTCCCACTTAGATAGACATCCCTCTAATCCTCTAAGTGATCACGTGATCCAAATCAACTAAACCTGTCTGATCATCACGTGAGATGGAGTAGTTTCATTGGTGAACATCACTATGTTGATCATATCTACTATATGATTCACGCTCGACCTTTCAGTCTCCGTGTTCCGAGGCCATATCTGTATATGCTTGGCTCGTCAAGTATAACCTGAGTATTCCGCGTGTGCAACTGTTTTGCACCTGTTGTATTTGAACGTAGAACCTATCACACCCGATCATCACGTGGTGTCTCATCATGAAGAACTTTCGCAACGATACATACTCAGGGAGAACACTTCTTGAACATTTAGTGAGAGATCATCTTAAAATGCTACCGTCAATCAAAGCAAGATAAGATGTATAAAAGATAAACATCACATGCAATCAATATAAGTGATATGATATGGCCATCATCATCTTGTGCTTGTGATCTCCATCTTCGAAGCACCATCATGATCACCATCGTCATCGGCGCAACACCTTGATCATCATCGTAGCATCGTTGTCGTCTCGCTAATCTTATGCTTCCACGACTATCGTTACCGCTTAGTGATAAAGTAAAGCATTACAGCGCAATTGCATTGCATACAATAAAGCGACAACCATATGGCTCCTGCCAGTTGCCGATAAGTCAGTTACAAAACATAATCATCTCATACAATAAAATTTAGCATCATGTCTTGACCATATCACATTACAACATGCCCTGCAAAAACAAGTTAGACGTCCTCTACTTTGTTGTTGCAAATTTTACGTGGCTGCTACGGGCTTAGCAAGAACCGATCTTACCTGCGCATCAAAACCACAACGATAGTTTGTCAAGTTGGTGCTGTTTTAACCTTTGCAAGGACCGGGCGTAGCCACACTTGGTTCAACTAAAGTTGGAGAAACCGACACCCGCTAGCCACCTTTATGCAAAGCACGTCGGGAGAACCAGTCTCGCGTAAGCGTACGCGTAATGTCAGTCCGGGCCGCTTCGTCCAACAATACCGCCGAACCAAAGTATGACATGCTGGTAAGCAGTATGACTTATATCGCCCACAACTCACTTGTGTTCTACTCGTGCATATAACATCAACGCATAAAACCTAAGCTCGGATGCCACTGTTGGGGAACGTAGCAATTTCAAAAAAATTCCTACGCACACGCAAGATCATGGTGATGCATAGCAAGGAGAGGGGAGAGTGTGATCTACGTACCCTTGTAGACCGACAGCGGAAGCATTATGACAACGCGGTTGATGTAGTCGTACGTCTTCACGGCCCGACCGATCAAGCACCAAAACTACAGCACCTCCGAGTTCTAGCACACGTTCAGCTCGATGACGATCCCCGGACTCCGATCCAGCAAAGTGTCGGGGAAGAGTTCCGTCAGCACGACGGCGTGGTGACGATCTTGATGTTCTACTGTCGCAGGGCTTCGCCTAAGCACCACTACAATATTATCGAGGACTATGGTGGAATGGGGCACCGCACACGGCTAAGAGAACGATCTTAGAGATCAACTTGTGTGTCTAGGGGTACCCCCTGCCCCCGTATATAAAGGAGCCTAGGGGGGTGCGGCCGGCCCTAGGAGGAGGCGCGCAGGAGGAGTCCTACTCTTACCGGGAGTAGGACTCCCCTCCCTTTCCCTAGTTGGATTAGGACTTGGGGGGAAGGAGGAGAGGGAAGAAAGGAAAGGGGGGGCGCCGCCCCCCCTCCTTGTCCAATTCGGTCTTGGGGGGAGGGGCGCGCGGCAGCCCCTAGGCCTCCTCTCCTCTTTCTCCACTAGGCCCATTAAGGCCCATTAAGTTACCGGGGGGTTCCGGTAACCTCCTAGTACTCCGGTAAAATGCCGATTTCACCCGGAACACTTCCGATGTCCAAACATAGGCTTCCAATATATCAATCTTTATGTCTCGACCATTTCGAGACTCCTCGTCATGTCCGTGATCACATCCAGGACTCCGAACTAACTTCGGTACATCAAAACTCATAAACTCATAATATAACTGTCATCGAAACCTTAAGCGTGCGGACCCTACGGGTTCGAGAACAATGTAGACATGACCGAGACACGTCTCCGGTCAATAACCAATAGCGGAACCTGGATGCTCATATTGGCTCCCACATATTCTACGAAGATCTTTATCGGTCAGACCGCATAACAACATATGTTGTTCCCTTTGTCATCGGTATGTTACTTGCCCGAGATTCGATCGTCAGTATCTCAATACCTAGTTCAATCTCATTACCAACAAGTCTCTTTACTCGTTTCGTAATACATCATCTCACAACTAACTCATTAGTTGCAATGCTTGCAAGGCTTATGTGATGTGCATTACCGAGAGGGCCCAGAGATACCTCTCCGACAATCGGAGTGACAAATCCTAATCTCGAAATACGCCAACCCAACATGTACCTTTGGAGACACCTGTAGAGCTCCTTTATAATCACCCAGTTATGTTGTGACGTTTGGTAGCACACAAAGTGTTCCTCCGGCAAACGGGAGTTGCATAATCTCATAGTCATAGGAACATGTATAAGTCATGAAGAAAGCAATAGCAACATAGTAAACGATCGGGTGCTAAGCTAATGGAATGGGTCATGTCAATCACATTATTCTCCTAATAATGTGATCCCGTTAATCAAATGACAACACATGTCTATGGTTAGGAAACATAATCATCTTTGATTAACGAGCTAGTCAAGTAGAGGCATACTAGTGACGTTTAGTTTGTCTATGTATTCACACAAGTATTATGTTTCCGGATAATACAATTCTAGCATGAATAATAAACATTTATCATGATATAAGGAAATAAAATAATAACATTATTATTTCCTCTAGGGCATATTTCCTTCAATTCAGACAGACTTAAGCATCGCTACGAGTGAGGAAGTCTCATCGTAGTCAACCCCTTGAACTTGCCGAAACCTTTCACAACAAGTCGAGCTTTGTAGACAGTAACATCACCGTCAGCGTCAGTCTTATTCTTGAAGATCCATTTATTCTCGAGGGCTTGCCGATCATCGGCAAGTCAACCAAAGTCCATACTTTGTTCTCGTACATGGATCCCATCTCAGATTTCATGGCCTCAAGCCATTTTGCGGAATCTAGGCTCACCATCGCTTCTTCATAGTTCGTAGGTTCATCATGGTCAATTAACATGACTTCCAGAACAGGATTACCGTACCACTCTGGTGCAGATCTCACTCTGGTTGACCTACGAGGTTCGGTAGTAACTTGATCTGAAGTTTCATGATCATCATCATTAGCTTCCTCACTAATTGGTGTAGGTGTCACAGGAACCGGTTTCTGTGATGAAGTACTTTCCAATAAGGGAGCGGGTACAGTTACCTCATCAAGTTCTACTTTCCTCCCACTCCCTTTTTTCGAGAGAAACTCCTTCTCTAGAAAGGATCCATTCTTAGCAACAAATGTCTTGCCTTCGAATCTGTGATAGAAGGTGTAGCCAATAGTTTCTTTTGGGTATCCTATGAAGACACATTTCTCCGATTTGGATTCGAGCTTATCAGGTTGAAGCTTTTTCACATAAGCATCGCAGCCCCAAACTTTAAGAAACGACAACTTTGGTTTCTTGCCAAACCATATTTCATAAGGTGTCGTCTCAACGGATTTCGATGGTGCCCTATTTAACGTCAATGCGGCCGTCTCTAAAGCATAACCCCAAAACGATAGCGGTAAATCAGTAAGAGACATCATAGATCGCACCATATCTAGTAAAGTACAATTACGACGTTCGGACACACCATTACGCTGTGGTGTTCCGGATGGTGTGTGTTGTGTTGGCGTTCTGGGAACGGGGGTCCCCAGACTTGCCTACCTGCGGCCTGCGGCGTGGCTCAAAGGGGGGCCCAACGCGGCCCATCTTCACCAACACAAACCCAAGACCCTCGCGAGGGGCCAAGCCTCACGGGGCGGACGATGCGGAGCTTCCTCAGGCACAGCCTCGTCAGGCTGGCTCACGAGGAGGCGGAGAGATCAAGGCGGTGTACCTCACGAGGTGCCCGTGATGCAAGCCATGACGACCGGGGGCGCCAGGTGGGTGCCAGCCCGCGCAGTGTCCTCCCTTCCTCTTTGGTGCAAAGGGGGCAAGCGCAGCCGCGGAGTACCGAGGCATCAGGCAAAGGTTGCCATTTCGGTGCAACGAGACCAAGACCAGGAGGACTACGAGGCGGAGGTCACCGTGGGGTCCAAGACGGCGTCATCACCAGAGCTTTGCGCAGGCGAAGACTACTTTTGTCAGGATAGTTGATACTAGCTGTCCCCCTTCAAATTAGCCCGCCATTGTTGGCTCCCTTCCCGCTCGATATTTGGGAAGAGGACCAGGGCCCCTATAAATAGGACCAGCCACCCACAGAGCCAGGGGGCTGAGCCGGAGGGTTGGAAGGTTAGAGAAGATCGGAAAGAGAGAGTGAGAAAGGTGACTGAGCTCCTCCCAGTAGATCATCGCCCCAGCCAAGAACAGACCCTCGCTAGGCTGTTCTTCCTTGTATTGTTCGTCATCAGCAGCCCAAGGGCCAATCCACCACACCACACACTGGAGTAGGGTATTACACCACAACGGCGGCCCGAACCAGTATAAACCCTATGTCTCTTGCGTTGTTCTTTCTTGTTCAGATCCTAGCAAGGCGAAGGGGTGCAGGAAGGTAGGAGGCGAAATCTCCGCGCGCACCCCAGTGTTCGAACCTCAAGGGTCTGCCGGAACCCGAAATCCGACATTTGGCGCGCCAGGTAGGGGTGCGCCGGGATTCGTCTTCCACCACCCCGTTCTCCTCCGACCATCACGCCCATGTCTGACGCTCGTCGGGCCCGCACCGAGCGCTGGGCCGCGCTCGCTTCCCGCGTCGCCCAGACGGCCCCTGTCGGCGGGCGGCCTCGCCGTTCCCCATTGCCTGCCGTCAACGCCGCCACCGGCCCAGCGGGGGACGAGCAGTGAGCATCGTCCCAGCATCCGTCCGTGCGGCAAGACGGCCGCACCGCAACTCCCTCGCTCACCCCAACTGGTTCTTCGTCCCGCGCGCTCCGCGCGCCCATGGAGCCCCGCAACCTCTCCCCCGCCCATCATGCTGCACCAACACCCCCGGTCGTCGTGGCCCTCTTGGGCGGCTCGCAGGCGCCGCCTACAAGTCACCACGTCAAGCCGTTCATCCGCCGGGTCAGCGCCGCTTCCACGCGGCAGGGGGGCTCCCCTGGACCGGGCGGCGCCCGAGACCGGCCTGACCTTCAGCTCGGAGGACCACCCCTCCAACTCGGCCTGCTCGGGTGCGCTCCCCATGCTGTGCACCCCCACCATCTGCCAGGTGGCCGTCACCAGAACCCTCATTGATGGCGGCGCGGGCCTCAGCATGCTCTCGGTCGAGGCCTTCAACCTCCTCTGCATACCCCTGGAACGGTTGCAACCCAGCCGGCCCTTCTCAGGCGTTGGGGGCAAGTCGTCCAGCTCCTTGGGACAGATCCGGCTCCCAGTAACCTTCGGCACCTACGACAACTTCCGCACGGAGCTGGTCGACTTCGACATCGCCCCCATCGGCCTCCCCTACAACGCCATCCTCGGCTACCCAGCGCTGGCCCAGTTCATGGCCGCCACACACCCGGCGTACAACCTCATGAAGATGCCCGGGAGTAGCGGTGTCCTCACTGTGCACGGGGACACCGGGGACGCGCTGCGGGTGCTCAGGCTCGCCTTCAAGACGGCGGCGTCGGCACAGCCCGCCAACTTGGAGACCCCCGGGCCCAAGGGGGCTGCACCCGCCAAGAAGAAACAGTTGTTCACCCAAGACAAGGCAGAAACCAAGCAGATACCCATCGATGAGAACGGATCCACCAACGCCACTTTCACCATAGGCGCCCACCTCAAACCCGAGCAGGAGAAGGCCCTGGTCGGGTTCCTGCGTGCAAACAAGAAGGTATTCGCTTGGGAGCCTGACCAGTTGGCAGGGATCCCTAGGAGTGTAATCGAGCATCACCTCAACGTGTGCCCCAACATGCGCCCTGTGAAGCAGAAGGCCAGGCGGCAGTCCACAGAAAAGCAGGCCTTCATCGTCCAAGAGACCCGCAAATTAGAAGCCGCTGGGGTCATTCGCGAGGTCTGATACCCGGATTGGTTGGCCAACCCTGTCGTTGTGCCAAAGAAGGGAGGGAAGGAGCGCATGTGTGTCGACTTCACCAACCTCAACAAAGCATGCCCGCAAGATCTATTCCCGCTCCCCCGCATCGACCAGATCGTCGATTCCACTGCGGAATGCGACCTTTTATGCTTCTTGGATGCCTTCTCTGGGTATCACCAGATCAAGATGGCGGTAGAAGACGTCGAGAAGACAGCCTTCCTAACCCTGTGTGGGGTGTACTGCTACACATGCATGCCATTCGGGTTGCGTAACGCAGGGGCGACCTTCCAGCGGCTGATGCACATCACTTTGGGCCCGCAGCTCGGGAAGAATGTTGAAGTTTACGTCGATGACATTGTGGTAAAGTCTCGGGAGGCCAGGACCTTGATACAAGACTTGGAGGAAACCTTCGCAAGCCTCAACGCAGTGAACCTATGACTCAACCCAGAGAAGTGTGTGTTCGGAGTCCCCTCAGGCAAGCTATTGGGTTTCCTCATGTCCCACCGAGGCATCGAGGCTAACCCGGAGAAGGTCAAGGCAGTGAAAGACATGAGCCCGCCAAAGACCCTCAGAGAAATGCAGAAGCTCACGGGGCGCGTGACCGCGCTAGGGCGCTTCATCTCCAAGTTGGGGGAACGAGCACTGACCTTCTTTCAGCTAATGAAGAAAAAGGGTCCCTTCGAGTGGACTGAAGAGGCCGACAAGGCGTTCCAGGATCTCAAGAGATACCTGACCAGCCCACCGGTCATGGTGGCTCCACGGCCACAAGATCCCCTGGTGCTTTACCTCGCCGCCACTCCCTACTCCGCCAGCGCAGCCTTGGTGGCAGTCAGAGAGGAGCGCCGAATCAAAACCGTGGCAGCAGCCCGGGACAAGGCAGAACAGGGACAAGGAAGGCCTACAGAAACCGCCACCGCGGCTGAGGAGGATCAGCTGCCGCAGAGGGGCGCACCAGAGGCGGAAGAGGCCCCTCTTCCAGATGGCCAGCCTCAGGAGGCCTCATTGCCTCAAGAGGCGCCACGGTCTCCGAAGGGAGCCACCAGCACTGACGCACTCCACCTCGTTGAGCACCCAGTGTACTTCGTCAGCACGGTGCTGCGGGATGCAAGGGCACGATACCCCATGCCTCAGAAACTCCTCCTCGCGCTACTGATGGCCTCGCGCAAGCTGCGGCACTATTTTCAGGGTCACCCCATCAAGGTCGTCTCGTCATACCCCCTGGAGAGAGTACTCATGAGCCCTAATTCAGCTGGAAGGGTCGCTGAGTGGAACATAGAACTGCAAGCGTTTCAGCTCGAATTCAGCACGACCAGAGTCATCAAGGGAGCAGCGTTGGCGGATTTTGTGGCAGAATGGACGGAGGCGCCAGGCCTCAAGGCCGACGAGGATCGGTCCCTGTCCCCGGGAAGCGAGGCGCCAGAAGGCTGGGTCATGTACTTCGATGGGGCGTTCTCCAGGCATGGCGCTGGGGCTGGGGCGGTGCTTATATCGCCCGCTCAGGACAAGCTCTATTACGCCGTGCAGCTCTGTTTCCAGCAAGGTGAAAAGGTCTCCAACAACATAGCAGAGTATGAAGGTTTAATAGCGGGCTTGAAGGCCGCGGCTGCCCTGGGGGTGAAATGCCTCACCATCAAGGGCGATTCGCAGCTCCTTGTCAATTTCTCCAACAAGGTGTACGAGCCGAAGGATGAGCACATGGAAGCCTACCTAGCAGAGGTCCGCAAGATGGAGAAGCGGTTCTGGAGGTTGGAGTTGCAGCATGTGCCTCGTGGCACCAATCAGGAGGCCGACGACATTGCCAAATGGGCGTCCAGGCGGTTACCTCAGGAGCCTGGCGTTTTCGAGGAGCGGCTCTTCAAGCCATCAGCCCTGCCGTCATTATCGAACACGGCTCAGCCCCGGGAGGAGCTCCCCCAGCCACCTACCTCAGGGGCTCCGGCCTGTGGCCCGGCCTCAGGAGCACGTCTGCTCCTGACTATGGAACCGCAGGAGGGATGTTGGATCGCGGAGCTCCGGAGTTACCTAACGCAAGGGACCCTACCGGAGAAGGAGGAGGAAGCGGAGCGAGTGGCACGCCAGGCCACGGCATACTGCATCAAGGATGGAGAGCTCTACCGGAAGCGGCTAAACGATGTATCCCTGCGCTGCATCTCCAGGGAGCAAGGGAAGGAACTGCTGGAAGATATACATGGCGGAGATTGTGGACATCATTCATCATCATGGACCCTCGTCGGCAAGGCGTTCCGCAGTGGGTTTTATTGGCCCACCGCGCTCAATGACGCCGTCAAACTAGTGAAAGATTGTGAGGCCTGCCAGTTCCACGCCAAGCAGACCCATCAGCCAGCAGGAGGCTTGCAGACTATACCCCTTTCATGGCCATTCGCAGTCTGGGGGCTGGATATCTTGGGCCCGTTTCCTCGGGCGCCTGGGGGCTACCGCTACCTCTACGTCACCGTGGACAAGTTCACCAAGTGGGCTGAAGTAGAGGCTATCCGCACCATTCCCGCGGGTTCCGCGGTCAAGTTCATCAAGGGCATCGTGAGCCGGTTCGGGGTGCCGAATCACATCATCACGGACAACGGTTCGCAGTTCACCAGTAACCTCTTCAAAACATACTGTGCTAACCTTGGAACGCAGATATGCTACGCTTCGGTGGCGCACCCCCGAAGCAACGGCCAGGCCGAGCGAGCCAACGCGGAGGTCCTGAGGGGCCTCAAGACCAGGACGTTCAAGAAGAAGCTGGAGGCCTGCGGCAGAGGTTGGTACGATGAGCTTCAGTCCGTGTTGTGGTCCATCCGCACAATCGCGACCAAGCCGACTGGAGAGACCCCGTTCTTCCTGGTCTACAGAGCCGAAGCGGTCCTCCCTCACGAGGTCAGACGTCGCTCCGCGCGGGTCTTGGCGTTTGACGAGGCGTAGCAGGACGCCATGCGGGGGATGGACCTCGTGCTGGGGGAGGAACATCGCCAAGAAGCACTGCGGCGATATCACTGCCACAACATCCGCCCCAGAACTCTCGAGGTAGGAGACCTCGTGCTCAGGCGGGTTCTCTCCAGGGAGGGGCTGCACAAGCTCTCTCCCATGTGGGAGGGCCCGTTCAAAGTTGTTCATGTTTCCAGGCCCGGCTCCGCGCGCTTGGAGACTCAGGAGGGGGTGCCAGTCCAGAATGCATGGAACATCCAGCACCTACGGAGGTTCTACCCCTAAAAAGGCCCAGAGCCTGTGAAGAAGGTGAATGCCTGTGAAGCTATCGCGTTTTGGAAAAGGCCCAAAGCCTGTGAAGAAGGCGAATGCCTGTGAAGCTATCGCATTTTGGAAAAGGCCCGGAGCCTGTGAAGAAGGCGAATGCCTGTGAAGCTATCGCGTTTTGGAAAAGGCCCGGAGCCTATGAAGAAGGCGAATGCCTGTGAAGCTATCGCGTTTTGGAAAAGACCCGGAGCCTGTGAAGAAGGCAAATGCCTGTGAAGCTATCGCGTTTTGGAAAAGGCCCAGAGCCTGTGAAGAAGGCGAATGCCTGTGAAGCTATCGTGTTTTCGAAAAGGCCCAGAGCCTGTGAAGAAGGCCAACGCCTGTGAAGCTCGCCGCCTGTGACACTCTCACATAATAATGAGTTGGGGCTGTACACGCCCCGGAGTCTCAGGAGCGCCGGCCTCAGGCCCTGGGGCTCCCTCCCACGCCCAGTGGCAGCACTTAGCTCTGCGCTGGTGAGAAGACGTCGAAGACTAGATTAGGTACCGGACGCGGCTTTTCATTTGCTTTCCGCAGTTGGCTTGTTCCTTCTCATTCGAAATTTTATTGAAGTTGTTGCAGTCTTTGGCTTGTGGTTCTTCGACTTTTCACTCTCCTGCCTTGACTTCTCTTGTGCAAGGCCTCGCGAGGAGGGCAGCTGAGCGCCCTCGCGAGTGTTCCTATCCTAGTCATTCAAAGAGTTCGCGACCCGGGCCCCTTACAGGAGCACCCCTCCAGTCCGTGCCCCACGGGCACCGCGACACAAACAAAGGGCCTGGGTCGGTCGCCCCCCCCCCACGGCCGGGGCCGGGAACTATCCACGCTCAGGCACGTAGCCGGAAGGTATGGTAACGAAAGCAAAACAATGATTAACAGCAATAACCCAAACACGCCCCCGCGGGGCTCCACACTATTGTCTTTGTTACGCAGGAAAAAGGAAAAGAAAGAACAAATCCGGTGCGGCTCGCCCCACACCGGCCCGCGGGGAAGGCCCGAGCTGCCTCCAGAGCTCAGGCGGACTCCCTCTCGCGCTTCACCAGGGCGCGACGGCGGGCGGACACGTTGCCACCTCCCAAGCAGATGCGACGACGTGGAGGCTGACCGCGGCCACCGCTAGAAGAGTCGCCGCCTGAAGAAGAACCGGAGAAGCTTGAGGAACCCTGAGCGGCGCCGGCCGCGCGAGCGCTGCCCTCTCCATCATCGCTGGAGCTGGGTTCCCAGCCGCGGTCGTCACCCTCGGGGCAACACCCTGCGTGGCGACCATCTTCCCCAAACACCCTCACGTAGAGGGTGGCATCGCCGTCGAACTTGAAGTGTAGGGTGCACCGACGGCTCAGGCCACGCGCGCGGGCAAACGTCTGCCAACCGCGGGCCAGGAACAGGCTCCCGGCCGCGGAGACCTCCAGTGAGACCCATGAGGCCCGGCTGCAGCAGCCGTCGGCCTGGAGCCAGAGGCCGCCCGGGAGCTCACCAAGGAGGAAGCGAGGAAGTGGAAGCCGGGTGCTGGTCGGTCCCGCCGACCACACGACGAACTCCGGCAGCACTTCAGCAGCGTGAAAGCGCGGCCTAGGGGGACGCGCAGCCGGAGCGCGCCCCCCGGCCGCAGCAATCCGCCCGTCGCTGTGCTGAAGATCGCCTCCACGGCCGCGGGGAGCCACCATGGTGGCCACAGGATGTTTATGAGGGCGCCCTCGGCCGCGCTTGGGTGGGGGAGAGGCGGGCTCAACCTGGTGAGCCTTCCCCTTCTCTGCGGCTGAGAACCTCCTTGACGGGGCCATGAAGAAAAGGAGAAGCAAGGAAGGATGAACTGGAAGGGCGTGCGCCGGTCCATACTTATAACTGGCGATGGCCAACCAACGGCCCCCATGATCACAGGTAATTATGACCCGCTTTGCATGCAGGGACTTGTCCAATCCGTGCAGTTGCCGAGGCGCCATGGGGAAGTGGAGACGCCCACGTCCAATCAACCGCCACGCGGCGCCCAAGGCCGCAGGCTGTTAGGGCCCGCGGCGCTTTGCTCTTACCCTTCCACCTCCCTGCACGGCCAAGTCCGGGCGCACCTTGGGCCCGAGGGCTACTGTCGGCGTTCTGGGAACGGGGGTCCCCAGACTTGTCTGCCTGTGGCCTGCGGCGTGGCTCAAAGGGGGGCCCAGCGCGGCCCATCTTCACCAACACAAACCCAAGACCCTCGCGAGGGGCCAAGCCTCGCGGGGCGGACGACGCGGAGCTTCCTCAGGCACGGCCTCGTCAGGCTGGCTCACGACGAGGCGGAGAGATCAAGGCGGGGTACCTCACGAGGTGCCCATGACGCAAGCCATGACGACCGGGGGCGCCAGGCGGGTGCCAGCCCGCGCAGTGTCCTCCCTTCCTCTTTGGTGCAAAGGGGGCAAGCGCAGACGCGGAGTACCGAGGCATCAGGCAAAGGTTGCCATTTCGGTGCAACGAGACCAAGACCAGGAGGACTACGAGGCGGAGGTCACCGTGGGGTCCAAGACGGTGTCATCACCAGAGCTTTGCGCAGGCGAAGACTACTTTTGTCAGGATAGTTGATACTAGCTGTCCCCCTTCAAATTAGCCCGCCATTGTTGGCTCCCTTCCCGCTCGATATTTGGGAAGAGGACCAGGGCCCCTATAAATAGGACCAGCCACCCACAGAGCCAGGGGGGCTGAGCCGGAGGGTTGGAAGGTTAGAGAAGATCGGAAAGAGAGAGAGAAAGGTGACTGAGCTCCTCCCAGTAGTTCATCGCCCCAGCCAAGAACAGACCCTTGCTAGGATGTTCTTCCTTGTATTGTTCGTCATCATCAGCCCAAGGGCCAATCCACCACACCACACACTGGAGTAGGGTATTACACCACAACGGTGGCCCGAACCAGTATAAACCCTGTGTCTCTTGCGTTGTTCTTTCTTGTTCAGATCCTAGAAAGGCGGAGGGGTGCAGGAAGGTAGGAGGCGAAATCTCCGCGCGCACCCCAGTGTTCGAACCTCAAGGGTCTGCCGGAACCCGAAATCCGACAAGTTGCGAAACTATTCCGCATTGTTTCAAATGTAGACCAAACTCGTAACTCAAATATTCTCCTCCATGATCAGATCGTCGAAACATTATTTTCTTGTTACGATGATTTTCCACTTCACTCTGAAAATTTTCAAACTTTTCAAATTTTTCATACTTATGTTTCATTTAGACATACCCATATCTGCTAAAATCATCTGTGAAGGTGAGAAAATAACGATACCCGCCGCGAGCCTCAATATTCATTGGACCACATACATAAGTATGTATGATTTCCAATAAATCTGTTGCTCGCTCCATTGTTTCAGAGAACGGCGTTTTAGTCATCTTGCCCATGAGGCATGGTTCGCAAGTACCAAGTGATTCATAATCAAGTGATTCCAGAAGTCCATCAGTATGGAGTTTCTTCATGCGCTTTACACCAATATGACCTAAACGGCAGTGCCACAAATAAGTTGCCCTATCATTATCAACTCTGCATCTTTGGGCTTCAACATTATGAATATGTGTATTACTACTATCGAGATTTAACACAAATAGACCACTCTTCAAGGGTGCATGACCATAAAAGATATTACTCATATAAATAGAACAACCATTATTCTTATATTTAAATGAATAACCATCTCGCATCAAACAAGATCTAGATATAATGTTCATGCTTAATGTTGGCACCAAATAACAATTATTTAGGTCTAAAATTAATCCCGAAGGTAGATCTAGAGGTAGCGTGCCGACGACGACCACATCGACTTTGGAACCATTTCCCACGCGCATCGTCACCTTGTCCTTAACCAATCTTCACTCAATCTGTAGTCCCTCTTTCGAGTTGTAAATATTAGCAACAGAACCACTATCAAATACCCAGGTGCTACTGCGAGCTCTAGTAAGGTACACATCAATAACATGTATATCACATATACCTTTGTTCACCTTGCCATCCTTCTTATCCGCCAAATACTTGGGGCAGTTCCGCTTCCAGTGACCAGTCTGTTTGCAGTAGAAGCACTCAGTCTCAGACTTAGGTCCAGACTTGGGTTTCTTCTCCTGAGCAGGAACTTGTTTTCCGTTATTTTTGAAGTTCTCCTTCTTCTTCCCTTTACCCTTTTTTCTTGAAACTGGTGATCTTGTTGACCATCAACACTTGATGCTCCTTGATTTCTACCTCCGCAGCCTTTAGCACTGCGAAGAGCTCGGGAATTGTCTTATCCATCCCTTTCATATTATAGTTCATCACGAAGCTCTTGTAGCTTGGTGGCAGTGATTGAAGAATTCTGTCAATGACACTATCATCCGGAAGATTTACTCCCAGTTGAATCAAGTGATTGCAGTACCCAGACATTCGGAGTATATGTTCACTGACAGAACTATTCTCCTCCATCTTGTAGCTATAGAACTTATTGGAGACTTCATACCTCTCAATCCGGGCATTTGCTTGAAATGTTAACTTCAAATCCTGGAACATCTCATATGCTCCATGGCATTCAAAACGTCGTTGAAGTCCCGTTTCTAAGCCGTAAATCATGTCACACTGAACTATCGAGTAGTCATCAGCTTTGCTCTGCCAGCTGTTCTTAACGTCATCAGCAGTATCTACAGCAGGCCTGGCACCCAGCGGTGCTTCCAGGACGTAATTCTTCTGTGCAGTAATGAGGATAATACTCAAGTTACGGACCCAGCCTGTGTAATTGCTACCATCATCTTTCAACTTTGCTTTCTCAAGGAACACATTAAAATTCAATGGAACAACAACACGGCCCATCTATCTACAACAACATAGACAAGCAAAATACTATCAGGTACTAAGTTCATGATAAATTTAAGTTCAATTAATCATATTATTTTAAGAACTCCCACTTAGATAGACATCTCTCTAATCATCTAAGTGATCACGTGATCCAAATCAACTAAACCAAAACCGATTATCACGTGACATGGAGTAGTTTTCAATGGTGAACATCACTATTTTGATCATATCTACTATATGATTCACGCTTGGCCTTTCGGTCTCAGTGTTCTGAGGCCATATCTGCATATGCTAGGCTCGTCAAGTTTAATCCAAGTATTCTGCGTGTGCAAAACTGGCTTGCACCCGTTGTATAAGAACGTTGAGCTTATTACACCCAATCATCACGTGGTGTCTCGGCACGACGATCTTTTGCAACGGTGCATACTCAGGGAGAACACTTCTACCTTGAAATTTTTAGTGAGAGATCATCTTATAGTGCTACCGTCAATCAAAGCAGAATAAGATGCATAAAGGATAAACATCACATGCAATCAATATAAGTGATATGATATGGCCATCATCATCTTGTGCCTTTGATCTCCATCTCCAAAGCACTGTCATGATCACCATCGTCACCGGTGCGACACCTTGATCTCGATTGTAGCATCATTGTCGTCTCGCCAACTATTGCTTCTACGACTATCGCTGCTGCTTAGTGATAAAGTAAAGCAATTACATGGTGATTGCATTTCATACAATAAAGCGACAACCATATGGCTCC
Organism: Triticum urartu; assembly: GCF_003073215.2. Classification (NCBI taxonomy): domain Eukaryota; kingdom Viridiplantae; phylum Streptophyta; class Magnoliopsida; order Poales; family Poaceae; genus Triticum; species Triticum urartu. Next base: position 164,276,043 of record NC_053028.1, read on the forward strand.
TGCCAGTTGCCGATAACTCCGTTACAAAACATGATCATCTCATACAATAAAATATAGCTTCATGCCTTGACCATATCACATCACAACATGCCCTACAAAAACAAGTTAGACGTCCTCTACTTTGTTGTTGCAAGTTTTATATGGCTGCTACGGGCTGAGCAAGAACCGTTCTTACCTACGCATCAAAACCACAACGATAGTTCGTCAAGTTAGTGTTGTTTTAACCTTCAATAAGGACCGGGCATAGTCACACTCGATTCAACTAAAGTTGGAGAAACTGACACCCGCCAGCCACCTATGTGCAAAGCAAGTCGGTAGAACCAGTCTTGTGTAAGCGTACGCGTAATGTCGGTCCGGGACGCTTCATCCAACAATACCGCGAACCAAAGTATGACATGCTGGTAAGCAATATGACGTGTATCGCCCACAACTCACTTGTGTTCTACTCATGCATATAACATCTACGCATAAACCTGGCTCGGATGCCACTGTTGGGAACGTAGTAATTTCAAAAATTTCCTACGCACACGCAAGATCATGGTGATGCATAGAAACGAGAGGGGAGAGTGTCGTCTACGTACCCTCGTAGACCTAAGCGGAAGCGTTATGACAACGCGGTTCATGTAGTCATATGTCTTAATGATCGACCGATCCTCAGTACCGAACGTACAACACCTCCGCGTTCAGCACACGTTCAGCTTGGTGACGTCCTGCGAACTCACGATCCAGTAGAGCTTCCGGAAAGAGCTTCGTCAGCACGACGGCATGGTGACGGTGTTGATGAAGCTACCGACGCAGGTCTTCGTCTAAGCACCGCTACGATATGATCGAGGTGGATTATGGTGGAGGGGAGCACCGTACACGGCTAAAAGATCAATGATCAATTGTTGTGTCTCCAAGGGGTGCCCCCTTCCCCGTATATAAAGGAGTGGAGGAGGGGGAGGGGGCCGGCCTCCTATGGCGCGCCCCATGAGGAGTCCTACTCCCACCGGGAGTAGTACTCCCCCTTTCCAAGTAGGAGTAGGAGTAGGAGAGGAAGGGAGAGAAGAAGAGAAGGAAAGGGGGGCGCCCCCTTCCTTGTACAATTCGGACTAGAGGGAGAGGGGGCCCGCGGCTGCCCTGGCCGCCCCTCCTCTTCTCCCACTAAGGCCCATTAGGCCCAATATATTCCCCGGGGGTTCCGGTAACCCCCCGGTACTCCGGTATATGTCCGAAACCTCCCGAAACACTTCCGGTGTCCGAACATAGTCGTCCAATATATCGATCTTTACGTCTCGACCATTTCGAGATATCCGGGACTCCGAACAACTTCGGTACATCAAAACACAAAAACTCATAATACCGATCGTCACAGAACTTTAAGCGTGCGGACCCTACGGGTTCGAGAACTATGTAGACATGACCGAGACACGTCTTCGGTCAATAACCAATAGCGGAACCTGGATGCTCATATTGGTTCCTACATATTCTACGAAGATCTTTATCGGTCAAACCGCATAACAACATATGTTGTTCCCTTTGTCATCGGTATGTTACTTGCCCGAGATTCGATCGTCGGTATCTCAATACCTAGTTCAATCTCATTACCGGCAAGTCTCTTTACTCGTTTCGTAATACATCATCTCACAACTAACTCATTAGTTGCAATGCTTGCAAGGCTTATGTGATGTGCATTACCGAGAGGGCCCAAAGATACCTCTCCGACAATCGGAGTGACAAATCCTAATCTCGAAATACGCCAACCCAACATGTACCTTTGGAGACACTTGTAGAGCTCCTTTATAATCACCCAGTTACGTTGTGACGTTTGGTAGCACACAAAGTGTTCCTCCGGCAAACGGGAGTTGCATAATCTCATAGTCATAGGAACATGTATAAGTCATGAAGAAAGCAATAGCAACATACTAAACGATCGGGTGCTAAGCTAATGGAATGGGTCATGTCAATCACATTATTCTCCTAATAATGTGATCCCGTTGATCAAATGACAACTCATGTCTATGGCTAGGAAACTCAACCATCTTTGATCAACAAGCTAGTCAAGTAGAGGCATACTAGTGACACTTTGTTTGTCTATGTATTCACACATGTATTATGTTTCCGGTTAATACAATTCTAGCATGAATAATAAACATTTATCATGATATGAGGAAATAAATAATAACTTTATTATTGCCTCTAGGGCATATTTCCTTCACAACGAAGAGTGAAAAATGTTGAGGAGCGACTAGATAATCGTCTAAGTAGTTGTAAAGGCAAGCTATAATCTCTGCTGAGAGGCGACTTGTTATAATCAACTCTGCACTAATGAACATGGTTCCCTATATGATCTCCTTCCAACTGCCAAAAAGTTTTTTTACAAAGGATGGATTACTTTAGACCCAAGTTTTTCTAGCAAAGTGGCATTAGAAAGGAAAAATATATAGGTTGGCCAAATGGTGTGTGGTTTTCCAACCCAAAAAAACAAGGGGTCTTGGTATACATGATTTCCAAGCTAAATATGAAGCCTTGCTCAGTAAATGGCCTTAGAAGCTTCTCACTGAGGAAGGGTCTGACAAACTCTCTTGCGTAACAAGTATCTAGGCCGAGAAATTGTGGCTCAGGCATGTTGGAAACCTAGGCACGCAGATTTTTGGGTTAGTCTAATATGGGAAAGAAGCATCTCTTCATCTTTGGAACCTTCATGATGAAGGATGGCTCTGAGATATGATTTTAGGAGGATAAGTGGATTGGAAATGCCACCCTCCGGGAGAATGATATCCTCATGCATCTCTTTTTTTCATAGTTTCAAATAGCCGGCTATAGCTTCGCTATAGCCGGCTATAGCCTTTTCAGCATGGTGCCGCTAAATGGTCGCCTTCACAAATAGCCTGCTATAGCCCTCTATAGCTCCGCTATAGCTGATTTCGAAGCCCGCCGCTATTTTCCCTAGCCAGCTATTTAAAACATTGTTTTTTACTTTATGATAGTGGGATAGGGTCTCACTAACTTTTAGTTAAAAGTTATTAAGGTTACAATGACATGTGTACAGAAGGTGGGAGGGGTGGAGCAAAGTTTTGAAGAGTTATAACAGGGAGGAAGGTGAAAGTAGATATATATGAGACAAACCCCTAAAGATTGTTAACAAAAGATGTGATAAAAGGATGGAGACTTTGCTTGCATATGTGCACCATCATGGACATATCTCTTTTAAACCTTGCCAACCAAGATCCATGGGATGGGCACAACCCATCTGAAATGCATGTTGTTTCTCTCCTTTCAGATAGGCCAACAAGAATGGTGAAAATCTCCATGAACATTTGTCCATCCCAAGCTCCCTTCCCTGCATGGAGAAGAGCAAGCCTGTAGTCATGATCTGGCCAGCTTATGCCGATGGTATTCCAATAGGCCACCACAAAAGGGCATTTGAAAAAAAAGATGGATCAATGCTTCTTCAGGGGGAGCAGAGCACAATAGGCAGTTGCAACTACACAACATGTTCCTAGTGCTCAACTAATCCGCTAACAGAAGCCAAGCAAATACTTTCCATTTCATGTTGCATTTGGGTTGCCCGATCCAGGAAAACAAAGCATCAGCTTGCATATATTTAAAGAAGTATCCATGGAACTTACTCGAGGTAAACTCTTTGCCTCCCCAGACACTCATCCATTTATCATGAGGGGAGCTACTGGATTCAATATTAGTCGATAGAAGTTGCAAGGATCAAACCTCCTTCCTAGGCAGAGAAGAAGACAAAGGCAGAATAAATGCATCACCCTAAACATTGGAACTCAAGAGCACATGAACTGAAATATTTTTATTTTTGGCATACGAGAAAGATCTGGGGTGTGAGTCGGACATGATATTATCATGCCAGAGATCCTTCCAAAACAAGATTGATCTGTCATTGCCCACCTTGACCATAGTTACACCATCAGATATTTGGAGGATGTCACGCCACCAAAAGGAATTGCATAAATTAGACGCATGCAACACACAACCTTCATAATATGTATTCCATATCAACTACACCCAGGGCTCATCGTGTTAGTTACACAATTTGTGTAGATTCTTAAGCAAGAGGCCCTGGTTCTGAACATTCAGGTTAATAATTCCCATCCCTCCTTTACTTTTTGGGCGGCAAACCAACTCCCATGTTGCTAGAGAGTTGCACTTCGAGCCATCACCTGTCTGCTTATTCCAGAAGCAATGTCTGTGGATCTTGTCAAGATGTTCAATAAGCTTCGGCAGGATATTGATCGCATGCATCACACAAATGGCAAGTGAGATAATCATCGATTAACAAATGTAAGTTTGGATCCATATGTGAAGGAGCGAAGCAGCAACTAAAATCCTCCTCTCAATCGAAGCCACTAGGGGAATGATATCTGATACTGAAGGTCTAGTGGAGTAGTGGTACCAAGAGGAAGGACCAAGTACGTAAAAGGCATCTGACTGTTGACAAATGCATACAAAGAGGCAAGGTTTTTGAGCAACGCCAGGCTGCAAATTGATGACGTCAAGGTCGATTTCTGAAATTTTATGTGAAGGCCTACAGAACTAGCATATGTGATTAGAATTTGCTTCATATGTTTAGCATGAAATCTATTTGCATGCATGATCACAATTGTGTCGCTTGCTTATTGAATCACAGGGTAGTTAGAGCAATCAGAAGGAATTGATAGTTGCATGTGGTTGCTATGGTACACATCATAAATAGCTGCCTGAAGTAAGTCAACCTCTAGGACAAAGATCAACAGAGACAGAGGATCTCCTTGACAACGGGTGCCCTCATGCAAGTGTTGAGCTTGTCCCAGCCTGATTTATCTTTTAGGAGAGACTTGGTCAGCCCTGCACCACATCATGGCACCAACTGTTGGGATGCCTGGAACACATCCAATTTATGTAAGGTTAGGACAAGTTCCTTTGGAACCTTACACATAATGGCCTATGTACAGTTCATTCCATGTAACGAGCACTTACCCATTATGAGGTTTTAGTGGATAGAAATTAAAAAATATGAGAGTTGAAGATAACACCAAAGATTAAACTTTTGTATGGTATCTTCGTCGAAGTGTGGTTTTGACAAAGGACAATATCACTCATCGTAATTGGTAAGGGAATAAGAAATGTTGTCATCATTAAGACTATTAGACATATTTTCTTTCATTGCTCTTCTGTGTGTGCTACATGGTCAGTCATACAAGTTGCCTCTAACTTATACCACCTCTCAGTGTTGCCAATATGTCTGATCACTAGCTAGATGGAAACATGTAAGTTTAGTGCATTAATTAGGGTGAGAGAATTTGCCTTATTATGGTTGTTGTGGCTATGTAGAAATTGCATGGTGCTTAATGGTAAATATGCATCTCCTTCAGGTTGTCTACGAGTCAATGCATTGGCTCCATATATATCTGGTCCTCTCTATAGCGAGTGGAACACCGACCATTGTTTACAATGTTCTGTGCGCGTTTGGAGCAGGCGCACGTGGGTGTTTTTACCCAACATGGATGGCAACATAGTCGACAGATAGCCCCCTACCCTCTCCACCCTAGCCTACTTTTGGTCTCCTACCTTCACCTTCACAGTTTCTAATGCACAATTTTCTTAGAAGATGTTTATATTATTTGTATAGTCTCTGCTACTCGTAGAAGGGAAATTTGTTTTGCATACGTGTGCATGCATGCACTCCGGTGATGCGGCATTCCAATGGAATGTTGCCTACATAGAGAGCACACAAATACATGCAAGATTTTACACCACATGTGACATCATTGCATTAATTACTTTAAAATGATTTATTCACAAACCATCAATCTGACTAGTGATCCACTTTCACGGGTGAGCTTGTATCGATGGGGACTTCGAAACAAGCCTTCATGTTGACATGTTTTGATTCTTTCTTCGTCAACACCAGTTGCCAGATTATGCCATCATAGTTGTCATCTTAATCATGAACAATTGCCACAATGATTGTGTATAGTTATTGTTTAATAGTTTGTATGTTTTTAAATATTGTAATGACTTGTATAGCCAGATATTGAGTATTCTAGTGTTAACAATTGTAAAGAATAGATATCACTCCACACAAGTATCATGAAGGAAGTCTTTTTTATTGTTGTTTATATTGACATTCAGTAATATCACAACTAAGTAAGTTCAATATGACACTAAGTGGCTAATAACTTGGCAAGCAAGTAACAATGATCTGGCAAGTATTGATTTTTTTTTTATCAAAACATACCAACATGGGATCTAGTTTCAAAAATCTCGCCTCAAAGAAGCTAATAGTGAAAGTTGATCATCAATCGGCTTAACCGTTTGGGAAACAAAACATTCTTAAGTTCAAATTTCAAAGAATCTTTTGCTAAATGCCATGCTTATTTGTCGTGGATTCATGTAAAATAGAAGCAAATGGGTCGTTGCATGAGAAGACAACCATACGTCATTGTTACGTAGTGATGCTCCTTACATAATATGTTTTAGGACACATGAGGTTCAATATTAAACAAGGGCAGATGTACATGTAGCCCATTGGCGACGTTCGCCGTCACTCGATTTTCAGGCCGAACTATGCTAGATCTATGCTATGGGAGAGCAACCAAATGAAAGGTTACCCTCGTGTGGCGTCTTGGGAGGGAAGGACGAAGGATCTACTACTGGTTTTTTTGCTTCTGGTTATCTTGCCTGGTTTTCTTCATTTTGAGCTACAACACACCGTTTTCTCTGTCGCGTACTACGCTCCTATGTTGTGTGTTGTTGTACCTTATATTGTGTTGTGTGCTGCAAAGTGTGTGCATTCTATTCACATGTATTGCGATGGATATGCATGTGTCCAAGTGTGTTGTGCACGTCATGCATGTGTGTTGTTTCACGGTGTTATGAGGTATACTATGCATCGTGTGCTCATGTGTAAAGTATACATATGGTCCCACGTGCAGCCCGGGTGTGTTCCCGTGTGTTGCGTCACGTGGAGCAAAAAAATTAATTTACGTGGAACACATGTTAGTTCACGTTTGGAGCACATGTTAATGTTGGTTGGAAGCACATATCAGAAGTAGACATGTTAGTGCTAGTTGGGAGCACCCTTTTGGATGCACAAGTTGGTGCTAGTTGGAAAGACAACTTACTTCACATTTGGAGTACAAGTTATTACTAGCTGAAAGCATAGATTTGGCCAGAAAAAAATTCATTGAATCTATCAACATGTGATCTCATTTTGAATATATCGTAGCGAGAAATGCAAGAGTGAAAACAATTTGTAATTTAGACTTTTGGTTAAAGAAAATTTTGTTAAAAACATATTTAAAAATGCAAACAAACTTTTTCATCACTTCCACATGTAGGAAAAAATCCCATCAAAACTCCGAAACAGCGACAAATGATACACATACAATACACCCAATGTGACAATAATTGGGATTCTTTCCGTGATTACCGTAGTCTGAGGAGTTCATGTATTCACTATGTGTTAATGCTTTGTTTCGGTTCTCTATTAAAAGGAGACCTTAATAGCCCTTAGTTTCCTTATGGACCCTGCTGTCATGGGACGGTAGGACAAAAGATGACATGCAAGTTCTTATTATAAGCGTGTATGACTATATACGGAACACATGCCTGCATTACATTGATAAATTGGAGCTAGTCTTGTGTCGCTCTAGGTTGTGGTTGTTATATGATTAATGGCATCCAACATTTTATTCATCATTGATCCAATGCATACAACTTTCACATATTGATTTTTGCTAAGTTACTACTACTGTTATTGTTGTTACAATTGCTGCAAAACAGCTACCGTTACTATTACTGTTACTATTGCTATTGCCACTACCGCTATCAAACTATCATATTACTGTGCTACTGATCACTCTGCTGCAGATATTTAGTTCTCCAAGTGTGGTTGAATTAACAACTCAACTGCTAATGCTTGCAAATATTCTTTGGCTTCCCTTATGTCGAATCAATAAATTTGAATTGAATACTCTACCCTGAAAAACTGTTGCGATCCATATACTTGTGGGTTATCATTGACTGACGTTTAGTTGGCAGAAGTTTTGGGTCATGGTCGTATAAGTGCAAAACATGGTATGATTATATAAGTTCAAAACAGAGTGATATCTCAGAGAAAAGGACTTCTTCCGAAAAGAAAAATAGAAAAATTCCTCCAAAACCTAGAGAAAACTTGACAAAAAACCGAATGGCAAACAAACCTAAAAAAAATCTAAAACCCATAAAATGCGTACACAAAAAAAAAAGAAGAAAGAAAATTCAAAGGAATCGCCCATCACATGACACGTGGCGGTTGGGTGCACCCAGGTCCCAAAAAGTGACCCTCTGCGTGAGCGCCAAAGAATGGTCACCGTGAAATTCAACCGCAACTACGGATCGCTCACAGCGAGTAGCATGCAACACATCGCTCACTCGTTGGAATCCGGTAAATTGGCCACGCCCAACATGCTGGAAGGAGAACGCTCGCTCACATCACCACCACGTATGGGAGCAACAACAAGCGTATGTTTTACTCCTATTTGTTCAATTATTTTTCTACTTCGTCTGGGTTTATTTTTTAATAAAGAAATGTAGGGATTTGGACAAATGTTTGATAACTTGAAAATGTTCACTTATTAAAAAATGTTCATAAATTTGAAAAGTGGTTTACAAATTCAAAAATAGTTCAAGAATTCGAAAAAATGTTTGTGAATTTTTAAAATTTAAGAGATTTCAATTTTTTTTCAAGAATTTATGAAGAATTTTAAAAATTAGAACAAAATATGAAAAACATGAACATTTTTTGAAATTTTCAAAAAATTATGAAAACATGAACAAATTTTTACGACATGATCCATTTTTGAAATTGCATTTTCTAAAAGGCGGAGAAATTTAATCCAATCTTTTTAAGGAAAAAACTTTTTGAAAACGTGAACACATTTTTTAAAGAGTTGAATAATTTTGAAAATCTCAAACAATTTCTGAGATTCCATAAAGAAATTGAAAGACAAGATTTTTTTTTAATTGTGAATAATTTTTGGAATTTCAAATATTTTTTGAACAAGGAAATATTGGAGATTTTGAAAAGGCGAACAACTTTTGGAGATTTTGTACATATTTAAAGTTTTGTGTTTTTGAAAAGGTGAATAAAATAAACAAGAAATAGGTAAAAACCATTAAATAAAAACACCGGTTCAAGAACCTTCAAGGCGCATCCTAAAACTAGCCGTTGGTTCACGCACCGCACTCATACTAGCGCCCCAGAATGGGTTGGCGCAATATAGTGTTGTAGCCGATGATCGCTATCACATCGCCTGTAAGGCCTCGTTTGGTATAGAGGGATCTCCAGCCTCAAAGGAGATGGGGGTTTCAGAGGATTGAGTGAATCCCTCTCTTCCACCCAATTTTCTAAAATCCCTTTGAATCCTCAATCCCCTCCAATCACAATATTTCAGAGGATTGAGTAGTGTCGTTTCCTCCCATCTCACGTTGGAGAAGCTGCTATGAGCGGCGGCATCGAAGGAGCTACGAGGAGGCGGGGGTCTCGTTCCGCGAGGGGCTATGCGAGGCTCTTGAGCCGCGTGGGTCGGGAGGGGTTGGCGAGGATTGGAGGGGTTCTGCCCGTTTAATCCCTGTGAATCAAATAGGCTGATGGGGTTTTCTGGGGATTCTGGGCCCTGCGGGGATTTCCCCCTCTAATCCTCTTCAAACCTCTTCCATCAAACGAGGCCTAAAGAACGGAGGATTATAGGAAAAACGCACAGGTGCCCCAACTGGGTGGCCCATTGGCGCAAGAGCAAATGACGTGAGCTTTTGAGTACTGTAGCAGATCAAACCTGAGAAATCTAGCAAACTGGACCGATAATACTGTAGCAACACACGCCAAATAGGGTATTTCGCAAAGAGCAATACAACAAAACCAGTAATTAAGGGATACCCCTTGCAAAGGTCACTCTCACCTTTTCTAAACATGACAACTGATGAACTGGATGTGTGACACTTGTCACGACCAGGAAGTTTTGTGTTTTTTTTATTTTTTTATGTTTTATCTTTTACAACATACGTCCAAATCACAAACCATTTTCACTGTTGGGTTTATCGCTTCAAGATCTTTGAAATTGGATCCCATGTTAATAGGTTTGACTGGGTTTTTTTCACAAAAAAACCAAAAAATATCCAAAAAAACTGAAAAAGGGGAAACCGAAAAACCCAGAAACTTGTGCATATTTGTGCTTTTCACTCATTTTCGGAAAGCACACTTGTGCTTTTCATTTTTAGAGAAGTACATATGTGCCTCACCGTGAAGCACATATGTGCTTTTCAATTTTCGGAAAGCACAGTTGTTGGAAGCATAACTATGCTTCTTGATTAATGGGAAGCACAATTGCTCTTCACGCAGAAGCTTTTCACACGTGCTTCACGCGAGGAAAAACATTTGTTTTATGAAAACGTATGAAAAACCATGAAAAAAATCCAAAACCCCGAAAATGCAAAAATGCTTGTAGGAATATAAAAATCCCCTGGTGCACCTAGCGCTCCCGCGAGTTCGCTACAAGCGCCCCGCATGTGGTATCCGCCAACTAGTTGGTTCCGCAATACATAACATTCGCGGGAGAGCTCCTCTGCGGCCCATTTAGTGCTCCCTTCGGTCGTTCGGCTTTTCTCTCATCGGTACGTAGGTTGTTTGCATCAGTTTTTCTTTTGCATGATATTTCTGCTGCCTCTTTCGTAGAGTTTACGAATTTTACCAAAATGAGAAATCTAAAATAATTTTACACATTTTAAAAAGATTAGTAAATTTGAAAAAACATGGGAATTTTTAAAAGTTCAAGGATTTGGAAAAAGTTCACGAAATTTGAAAATAAATTCACAAACATCAAAAAATCAAAATTTTGGAAAAGTTCATGACATTTGGAAAATTTCACCAATTTGAAAAAAAAATCTTGCCAATTCCAAAATTTCAAAATTTTGAAGAAATATTTGTGAATATAAAAAATGTTCATGAATTTGAAAAAGGTTAAAAAAATAGTAAGTTCACAAATTTGAAAAGAGGTCTTAAAAGGTTCATTAATTTGAAAAAGAACTCATTGGTTCAAAAAAAATTCAGGAATGTAAAAAAGAAATACAGTGAAAGATTTCATTCATTTTTGAAAATTTTATAAATTAGAAAAAGTTCACGACTTTGAAAAAAATCATAAAAATTTATAAAATGTATTTGGATTTGAAAGAATTTTATAAATTTGAAAAATGTTCATGCATTTCAAAAACTTCATACATTTTAAAAAGAAAAATCATGTGTTTTGAAAATATAGAGAAAGAAATGAAAACAAAAAAAAAACAAAGAAGAGAAAAGAATATGAAAAAAAACCCGGAAGGAAAACCAAATGAACAAAATTGAAAGAAAATTGGACTAGGAAGCTACTAGAAGCTTCCCAAAACCGGAATGCACCAGCGACTCATGATGTCGCGTGCAACTGCATGAGAAAATGAGAATATAAATGGGTCAAGCCCAGTACGGAGGGGGTGTGCGCAGCTTTGTGAAAACACCTTTAAGCGGCGCAGCAGATGCCGAATAGGATTTGGGTTTGCAGTGAAATTCTTCCTAGCTGTAGTTCTACCGTGATGGGCTTTTGCGTGCTAGGCAACAACTGCTTAGGTCATGGGCTTTTGCATGCTAGGCCAGCTACTTAGATTGTGGGATTTTTACCAATGCTCTCCATCTAATCTGCCCGGATGGAGGAACTTGAGGAGGATCGTAACCCAAAAGACTAACTCAAATAAGAAGTGTCTCTATCCGTCTGAACGCAATCCGTGTGAGGACTAAAACCCTAACCTTTCAACTAGCTGGAGTCGAGGCACCGGAATTCGCCTCCTCTCTGTCGGCGGCCACAGCGGTAGGTGGAGGGTAGGCTAATCCACGGGCTCGTCGATGGAGATCAAGGGGGTGAAGGCTTTTTCCTAATTCCCTTGCGAGAGGGGAAAGAAAGCGTGTGAAGATTATTCTGACGAGGCTGACTGATGACCATTTTATCTAGTGTGAAGGAATACAGAAGATTTGTATTGAAGTGACTCTGTGTCCCAATGAAGAGGTGTTTTTACAGCTACTACAGTATGAAGCTTACTTCATATTTTTGACGGCCACCTAATTTTGCAATTGTATTTAATAGTGCCACAATTTTCCATCAATTGCAAAGTTTTGTGCTTGTGACATCAACGGGTTGTGCACAAGACGTCGAATGTTGTCCTCGGGCGAGGCTGTTACATGAGCCACGAGATGTTTTTTATCTATTGTTCATGGAGCGTAGACATGAATTTTCCTACTCATGGCAAAAACATTCTGCTATAGTGGTAACAAATAAAATCTCTGTTGTCCAAAATAGTGAAGAAACCGAGCAAAACTGACTAGAGGTTTTTGTCATGAGAGCAGGGATCCAGTGCTTAGGCTCATTTGCACCCGCGTTGAAGAAAAATTTAAAAGAAATACTAAAAAATTCAAAAAATTTCAATTTTTTTTACAAAGATAATTTGGTGCATGAGGTGCGCTTCAAATTTTAGATCAATTGAACATCATAGTAGCTCTCGGCAAAAAAGAAAAATTTATGGTATGTAAAAAAGTTTACTGTTCATGTACTGTTTTGACCCAATTTGTTTTTTTCTTTGCTGAGAGCTACTCATATGTTCAAATTATATGAAATTTGGAGTGCACCTCACGCATCAAATATCTAGCATGCAAAATAAAAATTCATTTTTTTTATTTTATTGAATTCTTTGTCAATTTTTTCTTGACCGGATGCAGATAAGCCTGGTCTCATAGATGGATATTCAATTTTGTCATGCCCTAGTATAAGCTATATCGTTTACAGAAGAAAGGCATTTCACTACTAAGGGGGTAATAACTAACCAACATTACAACAAATTTTTATGCTGGACTTTATGGAGAACAACTCATCTTCGGTCATCTTTTTCCCACAAGCCGCCTATTTGGCGCCCTTATCGCCGGTTATTGGCAATTCTACAAACCAACGCACACCCCTGTTCCGTCCTAGGCTCGCCTCATTTACTTTTTTTCCTTTTCTATAAGCTTCAAAAAATGGGCCCGCGCGTGAGATCCGAACACCTGAGCTAGTACCAACCGCAGTAACCAATTCAAAAAGCACATGCACTGTGTCTAATCACTTTTTTAAATACATGAAGATTTTTATATCCGTGAAGTTTTCTTAAATTTGTGAATTTTTTTCAAATCAATGAACATTTTTCATAAATTCATGAACTTTTTTTGGATCCAAAAATTATTTTTTGAAATGCAAGACTTCAAATCCACAAACTTTAAAAAAATTATGATTCTTTGTAAAATGTGCGAACTTTTTTTTTCAAATTGATTAGCTTTTTCGAATCCGTGATTTTTTCCTGAAATCTATGATTTTTTTTTCTTTTTCTTGAACTTTTAAAAAATGTCATCATTTTTTTCATAAAAATGCGATCTTTTTGAATCCGTGAACTTATTTTGAGGTACATCAAATACTAACTAGTTTTATGCTATTATTTATCCCCGTAAAAAATGTATATAATCCTTTTTGTCATGACTGCCCCCACTAACCACTAGTATTACTTTTTTCTAGAGTACGCCTAAAGCGTATCATAGCTTTATAGAAGACATAGATTAATCACAACAGATTACAAACTGGCTAGCATGACAAACGAGCACAAGCCAGATAGAGCACACTACTCCTACAAAACTACTCCCTCTGTCTGGGTTTATTAGGTCCGGAGACCACTTCTCTTGAACCAAGGCACATACTACCTCCGTCTTGGTCCTCTTTATATTTTGTGTCAAATTTTGACTAGAAATTTAACTAACAAAATATTAGTGCATGTCACTAAAACGTATCTCGTTAGATTCGTATTTGAGCATAGTTTCTAATTGTATTATTTTTAAGACATGCATTAACATTTTGTTAATCAAATTTAAGGTCAAAATTTGACATAAAATACAAAGAGGACTAATAAACCAGGATTTATGTAGTAGTAGCTTGCTCATATTAATCCTTTCATCCACTTCCAATGCACTCTTTCACATGGCAACTCAAACATGCAGCCAATGGAAAAACATGCATGCAGCGTATTTATTATTCGGCCATGGGAGTATCAACAATGCCTCTCATTACAACCAATGAAATGGCTACATGCATGTAAATTTTCAAAGTAAGGCCTTACAAAAAAGAACATGCCTGTGGCGCTCTTAGGTCTAGTGTTAAACTCCTTTCTTCCCCGCAAGAGATCAAAGCTTGAGCTCTTGGAAAATGAGAGACACAAGCTCCCACACATTGACCGCCTGCCAAATCCTTCGCCGTTCCTTACTAGTAGATATTCGATATTACTTATCATCACAAAGATTGCAGTGGCACATTTACTAAGTTACGGTAACACTTTTGAGCAAGGATTGTGGAAATTGTTCGTATTGGGAGGCTGGGTGCTCTGCTCAGATAGATATCAGTCATAGACAGGCATAAAGCTACTGCCGGAGAATAACGGCAAGTTGCGTGTGCTCAAGTTTCCACTTACCAGTCCCTTGAACTCCAATTCTTGTTCACCTCCAGTGTATACACCACATATGCATGTACACACACGACATTGCACTCATGATGTACTCTAATTCCCTTCGCAGTGAATGGAGTACTAGCAAGTCAATCTTCACTTTTACCGCCCCTGGTGCTCGTTTCACTGAATCATCATTCACAGCAGTAGTGCTGGTCAAGCAACTTATTCAAGCCTATGAAAATTCCATTTCAATGGCATGCAACACAGTAGCTTGACATTGCCGTGATTGGGCCAATTCCGGCGGCTTTTGAAAGCGTCAAGACCCTTTACCAGCGTGCCAGGTTGCTTTTCTCAAGACCACGAGGCCTTTCTGATCTTTTCTTATCACACTGCCCGCAACCCGCCTAATCTTCTGACCCCACTACTCATCTGGACTTTGATTAGACAAAGATGAGGAAGATAATGCGCTAATTGCTCGTGTCTTTATAGGATTTTCCATATCCTCTGACGAAACTGAAGTGGGCAGTGCGTGCTGAGTGCTAACACTCCAAGATTACAATGACAAAACAAAACAAAACTTGAGGATAGCTATACCAAACGTAGTGCTGTTTTTTATAAGCTACCAAACCAAAGGGAACAGTACTATTTTATGAAATGGTATGGTGTGATGATTATTGATTAACCAATGGACAAGATTCGTGCGTGTGAGGGTGTGGGTGTTAACGGTTGACGAAATCCTCTTCTAACATTTGACTGCTTCGATCATATGTTCACACATTCATGAGACTGTGACCCAGCAGATGCCCCTTTCATGGGTCAAACTGCACACCATCCCCGGCTTCTCCATCAGCGAGACCAACCAAATATAGCCCGGTCCGAATTGTCAAATGCGTGATGCGCATACGGACATAGAGGCGATCTGAAAACCGATCACGCCTGAAGATTAGCAGCATGGATTCGGTTCGGCACGGAAAGACTGCATTTTTTTTCAATCCTGCGCTCACTCTCACTCGTCTGCTTGCTCCCGTTTCTTCAGTTCCGTTTTCTACGAATATTGCAGCGAAGTACCAACCACCGAAGCAAACCGCTAGTCTGCTGGTGCTGAGAAAAAGGCACTACCCTAAAAATGTGTAGCATCTCCTGAAGTCCAAATGCACGAGTTGGTGTGGTCAAAGAATTGGCCGGCGAAGTTGCGAGGCGCAAAGAAAGAAGGTGCGCACGCTCTCGCAACCAAGGAAAAATGCGCTCCATTGGTGCCTTGGTGCTCCGATTTGAAGCGTGCAAGAACTGTAAACCCTGCGACCGATTGACCGGACACAGACTTCTCTAGCGAGCTAAGCTGCCACCAGCCCACCACTCGGCCCACTTCTGCTTGCGATTCTGCGGCCGCGATGGATGCTCCCGTCTCGCCAATCACCTACCCCATCCGTCTCTGCTCCTGTAACTTTCCGACTCCTTCAGACCCGAGATTCTCCGCGTGCGGATTAACTGGGCAGTGCAAAGTGCGGACCAATCAATCGGTTTTCACCTGTGCAAGTCTTCAGTAGTATTCCCGTCTCTATCTTTTCGGTTGCCGTAGAAATGACCGTGTCATGATGTGAGGATGATGCTACGAAATCTCTCTCTCGCTCGTGCAGCGCGGTAGGTCAATTACGACCACCCGTTGCGCAGGTTGAATTCGCCGGGCCGCTCTCCGGCGGCCGTCCGGTCCGGTCGCACGGTTGCTGTCCGGCGACCTTTATGATTTGTTAAGTAACGGCCTGATTAAGCACGCACGAGGCCATTTACAGATTATACTGTTCATGTAGGCTCTCTCGTTTACCTTTTCTCTTTGAAGTGGAATTGGAATCTCTGCTCGCTTTTTCTTCAGTCTACTACAGGTGTTGCTATCTTCTGGAAGTGCCCACCAAACAAGAGGACCCTGTATAATAGGAAAAACGTACTATACAGTCTATAGTTGGGGTCAGGTGTCTACAGCACTCTCTTTAATTATCTACGTCTTGAGATGGGATTGGTTCAAAACTAACCTATTCTAGCTAGCAAGATAGCATGGAAATTAAGCACGCCGAAATGAAATTTCAGTTTAGCCCATGAAATCTACCCGGTCTTTTCATTATCATCAGTCGCGTCGTGGGAATGTGTCCAAGAATAATGTCGATTCAGTACCATCCTCCTCCTGCATTTTCTACGGGTGCAGCCATGCAAGGGTCCAAACAAACCGTGATACGGACTAGATTACTGCATTACCAAACAAAAGAGGCAGAAGAAAATTTGTGGAAGGCCGTTTCATACTGCTGAAAGGAACCGGCGTGTCCATCTTCCATGTCCTTAGTGCAGAAAGGACTCGCCATTCGCCAACGGGGTCCCTCATGAGTCATGGTCCGGCAACTCGATCGGAGCCTCGGACAATTTAAGAGCGACAGACAGCCTTGTTTAAGTGATTTAACTCGCTGGTTGGTGAAGCATCCACCGCTGGGCCTGTCATCGCTACGCCTATTCATATCCTGCACTGTCTAATGCTGGCTGGATCCATAATTGTTGTCGACAACTCTTATTTTTCGAACCCCGGTGGATCGATCTGTGGTTCGGTACCACTTCTAGGAGTTCCCTCGTGCAGTGCAGTAATCAGCGTGAAAAGTGCATGCGCATGCAGTCTTTCAAACCTGAAGCACATGCGCGCTATGCTCATGATCCAGAATCTAGGGCAGCTTTGGTTGAACTCGGTCAGTGTGTGAATTCCGAGCCTGAATATGGGTGCAAAAGGTACCAATCGAGCCTCTCCAGACCATCTCACGAGCAAGTTAAAAACAGTCTGAACCACAAACACCCGACACCATCATCACCATCCTTTTCTCGACAGTGCCTTTCAGTTATATGCACACAGTATCAGCACGCCCGTCGCGCAGCGTTGAACACAGTGGGAACCATCCAAATCCCCGAATAGAAACACTCCTGCTAAAAACACTCCTGCCAACATTGTTTCAGGAAAGCAACATGCTCTGAAAGTTCTGCACTCCTGCTAAAAACACTCCTACACTCCAGAAATCCGGATACCACTGCTTGCCCAGAAAACAATCCTGCTGGAAACACTCCTACACTTCAGAAATCGGGCGGGTGTGACTACAGCATCGTTCCCCTGATTCATGCCCCCTCGAAGAACTCAGAGTCAGAGAGCTAGTGTTTGACTTGCCCTTGTTTTAGCGTAGCTTATTTCAAGGAACTGCCTCACTCTGGTAGCCTCCAAATTTAGGCGAGCACAAGGGAGGGCATGTGCTTTTTGTTTGGCGCCGCAAGGAGACGGTGCTCATAGTCAGTACACACTTGGCTAGAATAAGACAGGCTTGCGGTTAGGACAAAGTCTTAATCATGCTATAAGTCCCGCAGAAAGCCTAGGGATCGATTTGGGGAAGCACTTGTGTTGCTAATCCGTAGCCAATATACAAAGATGGGTCAAGTAGTGCAAAATTCGCTCCATAGATTCTGTTCTCTTTCAACAGCTTCACGTGCCTACGGGGTACACACCATAGCTAATTTGAAACTTCCTTTTCCAGGATCTCCGGTTAAGGGCCAAAATGGATAGAGAACATTCCTTTTGCCAAGAAAATGTATAGATAAAGGCTAATACAATATTAATATCACGCTTATACTAAGTACATTCGAACTCTTGGACAACACAATGTCGAAAGTCAGCAGAAGATTGAAGATGCACACAACCAAATTATGGAAGACAGAAGAAAAAAGAGGGGCATGGCACATGAATGTCACATTGGAGCGATCATGATCAAAGAGTAATCACATATACCACCGTCGCGGGCAACGCCTAGACTGAAAACAGGATATCCAAAAAGAACTGCAACGTTTTCTTGTCTAAAATGGCTCAAATTTTCCTACAAGCACAAGAGCTTCTTAAAGAATCAGCCGGAGTTCATATCTTGACTTTAGCAGGAGCTGGATTCCTACCACATGTTAAGTTGGCGCATATTGTTCACACTGTTTATGTCTCTGCATTTAATCCCATTTCGTCATTGTAATATTGACCTTATCATCGTAGAATAAGAATCGTACATGGAAAAGGTGTACAGAAAAACCTCCCGCATTCCCTTGCTGACGAACGCACAATTTAGGTAAGCCGGATTTCAAAGATTCCCGCAACCAAAGTTAGAGCATCTTTAGCCACGTACCTCTAATCCAACCCCTCAAATGCCCGCGGACGCGCCTAGTCAGTGACTGGGCGTGTCCGTTTTGAGCCCCTACTTTTTCGTCCGTGCAACCACACTTCTCATAGTTTTCTCATATATCCGGTCACTTGCACGTGATTGGTGGAGAAGAAAAGAGAGAAAGAAAAGAATGGATAAAGAAGAAGAAAAGATGGTCAGGGGTAGAGTCGCGTCATACGTGACGGACTGACCGGACGCGTCCGCGAGCCCTCATAGGCGAGCACAAGGAAGGGCATGTGCTCTTTGTTTGGCGCCGCAAGGAGAGGGTGATAGACCCACTTGGATCGTGTAGGCTAGATCTTTCCGGTAACCTACCTTCCTTGGGTGCGGATGAGCTCGATCCAGAGCCAGCCATGGTGATGTAGGGGCCGGTGATGGCAGAGGGATCGAGATGGAGAGGTGGCAGTGGTGCTTCCCGTGAGCACTGCGATTGCCCTAGATCGGAAGGGGATTTCGGTGGGGAGTCTGGCGGCGCGGTGAACCTCGTACCGTGTGCCCCGGCCCCCACCTCTTTATATATCGCAGGTCACAGGGGCCCACCAAACATAGAACGGTTGGGCGCCTCCGATCAGGGCGCAAATAGATTAAGGCCCGATGAGCCGTTGAGCCCACTCGATGGAGAGATCAACCTAACAGAGGGTTCTCAGTACACACTTGGCTAGAATAAGACAGGCTTGCGATTAGGACAAAGTCCTAATCATGCTATAAGCCCCACATAGGGCCTAGGGGTCGATTTTGGGAAGCACTTGTGTTGCTAATCCGTAGCCATTATACAAAGATGGGTCAAGTAGTGCAAAATTCGCTCCATAGATTCCGTTCTCTTTCAGCACTTCCACGTGCCTATGGAGTGTGGAATACCAGGCACACCCTAGCTAGTTTGAAACTTTTTCCAGAGATCATTCCTTTTGCCCCAAAATATACTAAGCTGATACTAAGTATACATTCGAACTCTTTGATAACATAATGTCAAAAGTCAGCAAAAGATTGAAGATGCACTCAACCAAATTATGAAAAGCAGAAGAAAAAGAGGGACATGCACATGAATGCCACATTGGAGTGATCAGGATCAGGATCAAAAGGCAACTCCTGGACTGAAAACAGGTTATCCAAAAAGAAATACAACCTTTTCTTGTCTAAAATCGCTCAAACTTCCCTGCCAGCACAACAGTTTCTTAAGAATCAGCCGGAGTTAATATCTTGACTTTAGCAGCAGCTATAGAGTCCTAACACATGTTAGGTTGGCGCATATTGTTCACACTGCTTAAGTCTCTGTATATAATCCCATTTCATCATTGTAATATTGACTTTGCTGTTGTCCTAGAATAAGAGTCGTACACGGAAAATGTGTACAAAAAACTCGCACATTCCTTTGCTGACCAACGCGCAATTCAGGTACTTCAAATATTCTCGCAACAGAAGTTCGGTATTCTTCGATCTACGTGCACATGGGGTATGATAAAAATTCTGGCACTGCTCACTACCACAAAATCTTATTTTCTTGATGCAACGCAAGTCATTCTCGCATGGCTCCACTACGTATCCCGCTTTCGTCAATGGCTCTCCTTGATTGTGATTAGGCTCTGGCCGGCTTGATCCATGGAGCCATTCGCTCCGCGCATCACGGGCAATCGATCGACAAAAGACAACGTACTACGCTTGTGCAACGTGTGTGGAGGAAGAAGCGAGATTTTTTGCAGCTGGTTTCCGGTTGTTGTGTACTGTACATGTCTCCTGCGGCAGCATGTTCGTTTCCCGTCCCGTCGCCGTCGAGGCCGATGCTTCCAGGGACGGTCATAGCCTCGTAGGAAGAGAGAGGTAGAGAGAAGCAGAGGTAGCCATGTGTCATGTGTGCTCCCGTGTGGCCAGCAGAGCTAGTTTTATACGTACGTGTGGAGCCTGCGGGCTGCGTCCACGTGAGGGGCTCTACGTCGGTGTTACTACTAGTAGTAGATGAGTGACAGAGCGTTGTGTTTTTCTAGCAATCTGGCACGCTGGTCGATAGTGTTGGTAGGTATAGGGTTCTGCGTCAGGGGAAGCTGTGGACAGTGGGATGGAGGTCACGCTCTCCACGACCCTCAACTGAAACGGACAAAATGGAGCATATCTGCACGCTCCGGGCCACTGGATTCTTTCTCGTGAGAAGTTGGCAGCACGTCGTTATGGCTCCCCTACTCAGATGAGTAGACTGACCTTAGGGCATCTTCAGCTGTTGACTCTTACGAGGAGCAAAAAATCGCCCCTGGAGGTGCACCGGCGCTAAACCGCGCGCTGGGGCGTGATGCTCTCCAGTCACGGCGCCCACGGTTAGTCAAAAAAGTCAAATACGGGGCAAAAACGACTCAAATTTAACGCAAACATCGGCGAGTTCATTCAAACTTAAACATATTTACAAAAAAGGAAGAAACTACCGCGGGCTACTCCCGCCGTCTCCCTCGCCGCCTGCCTCGCCGCCCGCCCACGCGGTTCTACATGCCGAGGAGGCTTGTAACACCCTCGATGCGAGTATATCTCCCATGTGTCGAGGCACGACTTAGAGGCATAGTCGCATTGAAGGCATATGTCGCAAGTTAGGCAATCTTCACAACATTCCATGTAATAAATAGATAATAAAAGGGAAGATAGCATAGTTGGCTTACACTCGCCACGTCAATCAAGGTACATAAATAATATTACATCATCCAAACACTCATGGCCCGACTACGGCGCCAAAATAAAAGATAACCCAACATGCGACACGGTCCCGATCACCCCCAACTGGGCACCACTACTGATCATCAGGGAAAGACACATAGTATCGCTGAGAGTCCTCGTCGAACTCCCACTTGAGCTCAAGCGCGTCACCTGGAGCGGAATCATCAGGACCTGCATCTGATGTAATAGTAATCTGTGAGCCACAGGGACTCAGCAATCTCGCACCCTCGCGATCAAGACTATTTAAGCTTAATAGGTATGGCAAGGTAAATATGTGTGGAGCTGCAGCAAGCGACTCGCATATATGGTGGCTATCCTGTTCGCAAAACAGAGCGAGAAGAGAAAGCAAAGCGCGAACGCATAACTAAAGAGGGCAAACCTGCGGCAAGCATTACTCCAACACCGTGTCCACTTCTCGGACTCCGCCGAGAAGAGGCCATCACGGTAACACACTCAGTTGATTCATTTTAATTAAGTTAAGGTTCAAGTTATCTACAACCGGACATTAACAAATTCTCATCTGCCCATAACTGCGGGCACGGCTTTCGAAAGTTCAAATCCCTGCAGGGGAGTCCCAACTTAGCCCATGACAAGCTCTCACGGTCAACGAAGGAATAGACCTCCTCCCG
This sequence comes from Triticum urartu, assembly GCF_003073215.2. Classification (NCBI taxonomy): domain Eukaryota; kingdom Viridiplantae; phylum Streptophyta; class Magnoliopsida; order Poales; family Poaceae; genus Triticum; species Triticum urartu. The sequence continues at coordinate 164,298,085 of NC_053028.1, forward strand.
AGACGTTCCGATCAGACTCGGTATCTCGGTTCTTCAAGACAGTTCGACAGGTTAAAAAAAAGTCCAGCAACACCGCCCGAATGTGCCGACAAATCCCGATAGGAGCTGCACATATCTCGTTCTCAGGGCACACTCAGATGAACACTACGTATAACTAAAACCAACCCTCGAGTTGCCCCGAGGTGGCGCTGCAAGTGGCTCTATTTGGACCAACACTCAGAGGAGCACTGGCCCGGGGGGGGGGGGTTAAATAAGATGACCCTCGGGCTCCGGAAACCCAAGGGAAAAAGAGGCTAGGTGGCAAATGGTAAAACCAAGGTTGGGCATTGCTGGAAAAGCTTTAATCAAGGCGAACTATCAAGGGGTTCCCATTATAACCCAACCGCGTAAGGAACGCAAAATCCGGAAACATAATACCGATATGACGGAAACTAAGGCGGCAAGAGTGGAACAAAACACTATGGCGAGAGGCCGAGCCTTCCACCCTTTACCAAGTATATGGATGCATTAAGATAACATGGCAATATAATGATATCCCAACAAGTAAATAAATGTTCCAACAAGGAACGGTCTCCAATCTTCACCTGCAACTAGCAACGCTATAAGAGGGGCTGAGCAAAGCGGTAATATAGCCAATCAAAGGTTTGCTAGGACATGGTGGATTAGAGGTTTAATATGGCAATTTGGGAGGCTTGAAAGCAAATGGTAGGCGAGCATTGGCATAGCAAAAGAGCGAGCATCTAGCAAAGCAAAGATAGTAGTGATTTCGAGGGTATGATCATCTTGCCTGCAAAGTTGTCAGAGTTGACTGGATCCTCGAAAGCAAACTCAACGGGCTCCTCGTTAGAGAACTCGTGTCCCGGCTCTACCCAAACAAGACAAACAAGCAACAAGGACACAATCAACCACGTGCAAGGATCAAACAATATGATGCAAACATGGTATGCTATGCGGGATGCGATGCGGGATGCATATGCAAGATGTGACAAGGAATGCATGACCCTGGCCTCAACTTGGAAATCCAAGTGTGCCACTGAAAAGATGAGATGAAATCGCTTGAAAACGATATAAAGAACGCCGGAATCGGAGTTACGGTTTGGAAATGGCAAGCGATTCAAATATGATCACGTTCTGCGATTTACAACAAGTAGCTATCTAAATGCAACGAGATGAACATGCTACAGCACCCAAACATGGCATAAAAATACATGGCAGGGATGCACTCAAGATGCTTAACAAAAGTCTAGCACTGGGCTACGGCCAATTCATCCATTAACAGGTTCAAACAAGCATGGCAAAAATGCATATGGTAAACAGATCTCAGACTTAGTGAAATTAACACTTGTCTGGAATTTCAGATCAGGTAGCACTCTTTGGAGCAACAAAACTATATGCTACCGGACCTGAACATGGCAAAGTAAAGCATGGCATGGAGCTACTCAAAGAGCTTAACAAAAGTCCCTTAATGACCTTGATCCAAAAGGGATCAGAAAATACAATTGCAAGCATGTGAACATGGCAAAAACATAATCAGTTCTCAGACTTGCTGAAAACTGGAACATGCTGAAAACAGATATCAAGTAGGCATGTTTACGAGCTCGATGCACTCACTACGGAGCAAGTCATGACAAGCTAAGCATACACCCATCAAGAATACACAAAATTCAAGCTAGACATGGCAAGAACAATAGCATAGCATGCACGGATCAACTACAACATCATCGGCAAAATCGCTAACAAGTAGACAATCTGCCCAGATTCACGAAGTAGCAAAAGTAGAGCTCGATTGACTCAAGCTAGGGTGCTCCATAATTGCAAACAAAGATATGGATGGATAGAGCACTACAATATTAACAAAACATCCTTACTGGTCATCCTCAAAAGAGGCACGGATCACTAGGAAACAACAAGAATATATGGTCATATGAGATAAACAACTCAAGGACTTAGTGGAAATGCCAAGTCCCTGAAATCAGCATTACCAAGTGCCTCACTTGGAAAGCGTGTGCTAGTCACCACACACATCACTAGAATACATGGGTTGCACCTCTGGAAAGATGGCAAAACTCTTAACAAAACATATGTAGAGCTCATGGGCATAGCATGCACACAATAATCATGGCAAAAATGACAAATATCTAAATGGAGTAGCAGATCTGACAATTATCTCAAGTAGCCCTCTTCTAAGAGCATTTCGGACATCAAGATGAACTCAAATGAAAATGATGCAATATAATGAAATGATGTGCTCTCTGAGACGAACATTTTGATATGCTATATGCCCAAAACAGAGCTACGGATGAGGAGTTACGATGCGATGAACAGGAGCAAATAATCTGCAGACTTAGAAAATAAAAAGGGGGTCAACCCTTAGGGTTTCCTGTAGAAAGGTCAGATCTGGATCGCAGCGCACTGGAATCGAGGTCCGCCGGAGATCACGCCGGAGATGAAGAGGACGACGGTGTGACGCCCGGATAATTAAGCTACAGTAATCCCATGTTAACGATGCCACATCACCTTAGTTATTGTTGCTAATCTCACATTAGTTCGGAACCGATTCAAATTCAAGATTTAAAATGAGGGAAACAATAAAAGATTTCCATAGTCAAAACTAAAATGTTGTAAAGGTATTAAATAAATCATGGATAATAGTGGTGGAGAAACCTAAATTTAATAAAATGTTTAAGTGTTCAAAATAATTAAAACATAAGTTTAAATATTAAAATAAATACCTTTTGAATTTTATAAATTATTAAAGTATTTTAATTTGGGTTGAGAATTAATGTGGCAGTAGTATATTTAAAAGTATTAACTTAGGTGCTAGTGATGATTTTCTTTTATATAAAACTAAAATAAAGAAAACTAAAAGTAAAACAGTAAAAAAAACAAACAAAAGGAGAACAACCCCCCCCCTCCCCACATGGGCCAACCGGCCCAGCCGGCCAACCCAACTGGCCCAGGCCGGCCCACCTCTGGCCTACACATGCCCCCACCCCAGGAACCCTAACCGCACACCCCACTCCCCCCCACAATTCCTCCCCTCGCCTCTGCACCCGCCCCCGATCCAGATCGGGGCAGCGCCCCTGCGCTCGCCGCCGCTCGCCTTGCGCCCGCCTAATGCCGCCCGTCGTCGCCCGGAGCCCGCGCCGCCGCCTGGACCTCGTCGCCTCGACCCCCGACGCCACCGTCGCCTTCCTCCTCGCCGGCACCGTCGTCCCCGACTCCGCCTCAACCACCGCTGCCACGTCCCTACGCCTCGCAGTGAGGCCCCGACCACCACTCTTTCCCCTCCATCGTCGGCGCCGTCTGCGCGCACGCACGCGCGCTCACCGCCGAGCCCCGCCCGCTGCCTGCAGCCACTCCCTCCCCTGACCAGCGCTCGACGCGACCGGGTCGTGCCCTGGCCATGCTTGGCCCCTGCGCGGACGCGCTCGCCGCCCGCGCGTGTCTGCGCGCCCGCCTCGCTCCCGCGTCCCCCTGCTCCGCGCTCGCCTACGGCTCGCCCCTCCCCTTGCGCACCTTACGCCGCTCTCCCGCCGACGCCCGCAGCTCTAGGCGACCATTCCGGCCACCCCCGCCGTCGTGCTCCCCTCCATCGGACGCGGCGCGAAGAGGCCGTTCCAGAGAGCCTGGCCGCGCCCGATTTGGTGCCCCGTAGCGCGATTCCGGCCAACTCCGGCGAGGGGCCGCCTCTGTTGGGTCGCCGGAGTCGCTCCGGCACCGTCCGCCGACGTGGCTAGGCGGGCCCCACCCCTGGGTCGCTGCCTGTGGGCCTGGGGACCCCAACTGACCACGTTGACCAAGTCAACTTCGCTAACGTGGCAGCTACTGCCACTGACATGCGGGCCCCATGCCATAAAACAAATGAAAACAAATAAATAAACTATTAATTAATTAAGTTAATTAACTAAAACCTAATTAGACACTGACTGCTGGGGCCACCCATTAATTAACCCATTTTAGTTAGTTTTAAAACTTTGTTAAGGCCCTTGACAATGACATGTGGGTCCCACTGGACCCACCTGTCTGGTTTGACTGGTCAACCGACCAGTTGACCTGCTGACATCACTCTGATGTCATGCCTACGTCATCACACACTGTTTTGGATAATGTTGGAATTAAATATATAATTAAAATCAAAAAATAATTTAAATCTTTAGAAAATCATATCTTTTAATCCGTAACTCGGATGAAAATACTTTGTATATGAAAGTTGCTCAGAACGACGAGACGAATTCGAATACGCAGCCCGTTCATCCGCCACGCATCCCTAGCATAGCGAACACGCAACTTTCCCCCTCCGGTTCGTCTGTCCGAAAACGCAAAACACTAGGGATAATTTCCCGAATGTTTCCCCCCTTCACCGGTACCACCTCGTACCGCGTTAGGGCACACCTAGCATCACGCTTTGTCATGTCATGCATCGTCATGCATTTGTTTGCATTATATTTATTGTTTCTTCCCCCTCTTCTCTCGCTAGACATCGAGACCAACGCCGCTGCTACCCAGTACGACTACGGTGTTGACGACCCCCCTCTCTTGCCAGAGCAACCAGGCAAGCCCCCCCTTTTGATCACCAGATATCGCCTACTCTCCTCTATACTGCTTGCATTAGAGTAGTGTAGCATGTTACTGTTTTCGTTATTCCTATCCTGATGCATAGCCTGTCCTTGCTACTACTGTTGATACCTTTACCTGCAATCCTACTTGCTTAGTATAGGATGCTAGTATTTCCATCTGTGGCCCTACATCCTTGTCCGTCTGCTGTGCTATACTATCGGGTTGTGATCACTCGGAAGGTGATCACGGGTATATACTATTTACTTTATACATGATACATGTGGTGATTAAAGACGGGTCGGCTCGTAGGAGCACCCGCGAGTAGATCTTTGAGGCGGAGCGACAGGGCAGGTTCCGACCACCTAGGAGAGAGGTGGGCCTGGCCCTGGTCGGCGTTCGCAGATACTTAACACGTTTAACGAGATCTTGGTATTTGATCTGAGTCTGGCTACTGGCCTATACGCACTAACCATCTACGCGGGGACAGTTATGGGCACTCGACGTCGTGGTATCAGCCGAAGCCTTCGTGACGTCAGCAACGGAGCGGCGCGTGCTGGATTGGACTGGAACGCCACTAGGCTAGGTCTGCTTCCGGCCGCCCACGCAACGTGCAGGTGTGCTAAGGGCGATGGGCCCAGACCCCTGGGCGCTTAGGTTTAGACCGGCGTGCTGACCTCTCTGTTGGTCTAGGTGGGGCTGCGACGTGTTGATCTTCCGAGGCCGGGCATGACCCAGGAAAGTGTGTCCAGCCAAATGGGATCGAGCGTGTTGGGTTATGTGGTGCACCCCTGCAGGGAAGTTAATCTATTCGAATAGCCGTGATCTTCGGTAACAGGACGACTTGGAGTTGTACCTTGACCTTATGACAACTAGAACCGGATACTTAATAAAACACACCCTTCCAAGTGCCAGATACAATCGGTGATCGCTCTCTCACAGGGCGACGAGGGGAGGATCATCGGTTAGGATTATGCTATGCGATGCTACTTGGAGGACTTCAGTCTACTCTCTTCTACATGCTGCAAGACGGAGGCTGCCAGAAGCGTGGTCTTCGAAAGGACTAGCTATTCCCCCTTATCCCGGCTTTCTGCAGTTCAGTCCACATATGATACCCTTATTCCATTTGATACCAATGCATACATATGTAGTATAGCTCCTTGCTTGCGAGTACTTTGGATGAGTACTCACGGTTGCTTTCTCCCTCTTTCCCCCCTATCCCTTCTACCTGGTTGTTGCAACCAGATGTTGGAGCCCAGGAGCCAGACGCCACCTTCGACGACGACTCCTACTACACCGGAGGTGCCTACTACTACGTGCTGCCCGCTGACGATGACCAGGAGTAGTTAGGAGGATCCCAGGCAGGAGGCCTGCGCCTCTTTCGATCTGTATCCCCGTTTGTGTTAGCCTTCTTAAGGCAAACTTGTTTAACTTATGTCTGTACTCAGATATTGTTGCTTTCGCTGACTCGTCTATGATCGAGCTCTTGTATTCGAGCCCTCGAGGCCCCTGGCTTGTAATATGATGCTTGTATGACTTATTTTATTTGTAGAGTTGTGTTGTGATATCTACCCGTGAGTCCTTGATCTTGATCGTACACATTTGCGTGCATGATTAGTGTACGATTAAATCGGGGGCGTCACAAGTTGGTATCAGAGCCGACTGCCTGTAGGAATCCCCCTTCCACACTCTTTGGTCGAAGTTGAGTCTAGACATTACAAAAACTTTTACTAACATGGCCGTGTGCCTTACGGGCCCACATCACCATTTGGGTGGTATTAGAATCTTTTACTCCTCGATCTTTACTCCGGGATTCTGAACTCTCTTCTATTCGGGTTAAACGATTTTTACTAAAATCTAACTTTAGGTTCTCGAAATTACTTTCTCCCGGAGAGCCCCTTCAGTCCAGATGATCGCCGGCTGCACCAGAAGATTTCGAAGATACTCTCCGATATTCTCTCGAGACCTTGTGCCATTGCTTTTGCAATTCCCTTCCACCGAAATATCCCTATGGATAAATACTTACACCTGTCGTGCTTACTTTTATTCCCAGTCGATCTTGTTATTACAAGATATCCCGAGAATATTTTGTGCCTACTGCCTTGCAGCTCTTTGCCACCTGATTATCCCTAAGAATAATTTCTCGCACTTTTCGAGTATCTGCTCATCCCCAGTTGTTCAGGTGTTTCACAAAAGTCTTTGAAATACTATTCAATCCTCCGAAAATCCTTAGCAACTAATGCTCTGCAAATACTTGTATGCTTATATTATGGATGCTCCCATATCACTAGCAATATTCACTAGTATCTTTTGTCACCGTCATTTTGATCCTATTGATTCAACATGTGTGCGAATGCACACAATCATATATCAACCCTTCTAAATTATCTTTCCGGCTCAGACATCCTTTTAAACCTGAGCTGGTTCCCGACCAGTCGGATTGCCATTGATTGTACCCCTAAGTCTATGCAACTTATCCATCCTTAAGTCAGAGCGGTTGCTTCTGATCCCTTGATCGGAAATCATAATCCTTTTGCATTTGAACTTTGAATTAGTCAGGTGTTTCTATAATCAGATCTCCTTGCATTCTTCTTCCTCTGGTTGAGTACCGATGCTCACATCATATCCCTTGTGGACCATCGGTTCCTTTGTTGGATTTTATCCGACAGTGTGCTTCATATTGAATAACCTTGTGAGCCTTTACATGGGTATATAATGCCTTTGGTAAATTGTATCATCTGCTTTTGAACAATGCTCTACTTTCGAGCTTGTATTATCTACTCCGAAGTTTGTGGTATATGTTCCTAAGATGCCCTGATGGGTTGGACCTACTCCTTCCCTAATCCGCGTGAACCCGAAATATTACACGGGTCATACTTATCTGGTATTGCACCAGGTAAAAACTTTCAACAACTAATGTCATTTTCGAAATACGAGAGGTGAATGAAAGGTTATGCGTTGAACAAGTGGGAGTCGACCTTGAACCCTGTGTTCATGCCCATGGACATGATGTATACCTTATCATGGAAGCTTCTCTTAAAATAATTATCCCCTTGTTATAAATTCATCTTGTATCCATGGACGTGGTTTCGACCATGTTCCTCCTTGATTCCGTTTCTCGTGCAAGTTTGAGCCCTTATCTTCTGCAGAGCAACACCCTAGTCCAACCTCTACCTTGATCTGTCGTCGAGTATTACCCCCTGGTATCTTGGGATAATCATGGAACTGCATAACTTCGTATGAGTTCTTCATCAAGTGCTACATTCTCACTGATTCCAATTTTCCACGGGCTGGAGTTATTAGACACTCAAAGACACCGATAAATGAATCGAGATCGCATCGCGATTAAACAACTCTTGGTAACCTTCATTACTTACGAATTTGAACTCGATCACGTAAGTCTTGGCCTGCTCGGCTATATCATTATCATGCTAAACTTTAACTGTGCTACCTGGTCCTTAATCCCGGAGCACAAGTTTCGATGATGAGCTAAGCTTATGACGATCATGCTCGTCGTATCAGTTCACCTTGAACAACAAGCTTGATTTCAAGTTTGTGTCCTACCCATGGTTCCAATAACCTTCCGCTCCATCATTCCTTTGACCTGATGTCGTCGCTGATTGATTACATCTTCATGAAATCCCTCGACAAATGTGTCGTGATCATCATCGACCTTATGAGCTCTTCCAGGATATCAATTGAGTTCATGATGAGAAATATTATCCTTGCCCCCGATGATTTGTGTTAGTTTTGACCACTTTATTGCCTTCCGGTTAACACAAACGTGTTCGTGTTTTGTGTTATACCTTGAGTTCCCTGCTATCCAGCATTTGTTCTTCTTTACCTTGGAGTATTACCATCTTTTAATATCAAGGATGTTGTGAGGATTGCTCCACCTCTTAAGAATTCTTGGAATAGTGATACTTCTCATCATCACCATTCTTTCTTGGTCCTCGTGTTGATTCCAACCGGGGTACCAACAAGTGAACGGTGCTGTTTGGATTCTGCCTTTCTAGCAACCCTATTACTTTGAAGTTAATGGCCGGCCATTCATTCTTAGACTATTGATTATTGAATCACCATTCTGACATTGGTCGTGCAGCCCAACCATATTTCGGGCGCATCTTTCTACCAATGTTTAACTGTGTATGTTTTCCTCCAGCATACCTCATTATATCATTTGATCTGATAAATGTTATCTCCTTGTTCACATAGTTGTGGAAATCCATCCTTTTTGGAAATGTCAATGGATTGTCGCTGAGTCAATCAGCCACCTCCTCATCCTCTCCTTGGTCTAATGATGAACTATTGTTTTGGGACCCACTTCCATAGTTCATTTCCCGAGAATCTTACAATGTCGTCTCGTCGATTTGTGTTGCACCTTTTCATCTCGGACATCCTGCGTCTGAGGTATCATGGCACCAACCAGATCTGAATCTCAGTCAGATATGATGGTTGGGACTTATTTCCAAGAGTTATAACATTGGTCCTTATATATCGGTAAGGTGAGGTCATGCCTATCACCCCTGGCCGGAGGACCTATTGTTATAGTTCCCTTTTTAGCAAGCTTAGCGATTCTTCCCTAAGGAAATCATAAGACTTATGCTATAAGTTGTTCCTGGTGAATCCTTTGTGCATCCAAATTCCGACCCCTTACTTGATGACCACATCAATGCTATCTCGAAGCATGTCTATGGTACTCCATTTTTCAACAAGAACATTTTAAGCCCAGTGCTAAATGTTTCTTGCTCAATTATCCAATCACCGTTGTATGGGTAATGTCATGAAATTTCTCTCCCCTTTCCTAAAGGGTTTTTCTACTTAATATCCTGCCAGGGATATCATGCTCTATTTGTCCTTGGGAAGGATATACCCCTGAAATAAGTGTTCAAAAACATTTTCCTTTCCATTGATCTGTTTAATCTGATAATCATACTATCCTTCCCATTGTATTAATTAACATTTCTAGTAATCTGACTTATCTGAGCAGTGGCATTTCCCTGCTTAGCTAAGCACCTTGTTGTACCACTCTGTCAGTAAGACCCTGTTACTATTGTTGATGACATTCCGGTAGCCACCGATGGACGAGAATTTTGCCTATTGGTCTGCCTCGTTCAACGAGCAGGAAAATGGTTCTCTTCGTCCCTCGTCCTTGGTACCGATGTTGTTGCCGACATAAATGTTAGGCTATAACCCACATGGTGGGCCCATAACCCATAGTTCCACAGGATCGAAACCTGACTCTCATGTACAACCCTGTTTCCAAAGTTATTCCTCACGCTTGGCTTCGTATGTAATTCAAGAGCCACCTTTCGGGGAATCATCGATTCTGGTATTAAACATAATACCTATACCCGTTGCCTTGTTTCAGGCAACGACGATTGTCTATCCGTTTCAAACTTCTTATGGTACCTTCTTACTTTGCTCTCGATGTGTTTTATTTGTTCAACTCGAGAGATACCCTTATGATCATTCTTGGGATACCCCCAAATGAATTTCCCTTATAACATTCAATTGTTGTAAAGCTGCCCCTTACCTATTCGTAAGTACGATGGAGTTCCCGAAGAAAGGACGACAACTTCATCATGATGACCTGAAACAGCGAAATGAAGACATCAATGTAGTGGATCAACCTCTTCGAGAAAGACAACCAAGACCAAGAACACTCCCTAGAATTTCGTAACCCGAACCTTCCCCCCTTTACTTCCCTCTTAAATCTCGGGACGAGATTTCTTGTAGTGGAGGAGAATTGTGACGCCCGGATAATTAAGCTACAGTAATCCCACGTTAACGATGCCACATCACCTCGGTTATTGTTGCTAATCTCACATTAGTTCGGAACCGATTCAAATTCAAGATTTAAAATGAGGGAAACAATAAAAGATTTCCATAGTCAAAACTAAAATGTTGTAAAGGTATTAAATAAATCATGGATAATAGTGGTGGAGAAACCTAAATTTAATAAAATGTTTAAGTGTTCAAAATAATTAAAACATAGGTTTAAATATTAAAATAAATACCTTTTGAATTTTGTAAATTATTAAAGTATTTTAATTTGGGTTGAGAATTAATGTGGCAGTAGTATATTTAAAAGTATTAACTTAGGTGCTAGTGATGATTTTCTTTTATATAAAACTAAAATAAAGAAAACTAAAAGTAAAACAGTAAAAAAAACAAACAAAAGGAGAACAACCCCCCCTCCCCACATGGGCCAACCGGCCCAGCCGGCCAACCCAACTGGCCCAGGCCTGGCCTACACATGCCCCCACCCCCAGACCCTAACCGCACACCCCCCCCACGATTCCTCCCCTCGCTCTGCACCCGCCCCCGATCGGATCGGGGCAGCGCCCCTGCGCTCGCCGCCGCTCGCCTTGCGCCCGCCTAATGCCGCCCGTCGTCGCCCGGAGCCCGCGCCGCCGCCTGGACCTCGTCGCCTCGACCCCCGACGCCACCGTCGCCTTCCTCCTCGCCGGCACCGTCGTCCCCGACTCCGCCTCAACCACCGCTGCCACGTCCCTACGCCTCGCAGTGAGGCCCCGACCTCCACTCTTTCCCCTCCATCGTCGGCGCCGTCCGCGCGCACGCACGCGCGCTCACTGCCGAGCCCCGCCCGCTGCCTGCAGCCACTCCCTCCCCTGACCAGCGCTCGACGCGACCGGGTCGTGCCCTGGCCATGCTTGGCCCCTGCGCGGACGCGCTCGCCGCCTGCGCGTGTCTGCGCGCCCGCCTCTCTCCCGCGTCCCCCTGCTCCGCGCTCGCCTACGGCTCGCCCCTCCCCTTGCGCACCTTACGCCGCTCTCCCGCCGACGCCCGCAGCTCTAGGCGACCATTCTGGCCACCCCCGCCGTCGTGCTCCCCTCCATCGGACGCGGCGCGAAGAGGCCATTCCAGAGAGCCTGGCCGCGCCCGATTTGGTGCCCCTTTAGCGCGATTCCGGCCAACTCCGGCGAGGGGCCGCCTCTGTTGGGTCGTCGGAGTCGCTCCGGCACCGTCCGCCGACGTGGCTAGGCTGGCCCCACCCCTGGGTCGCTGCCTGTGGGCCTGGGGGGCCCAACTGACCACGTTGACCAAGTCAACTTCGCTGACGTGGCAGCTACTGCCACTGACATGCGGGCCCCATGCCATAAAACAAATGAAAACAAATAAATAAACTACTAATTAATTAAGTTAATTATCTAAAACCTAATTAGACACTGACTGCTGGGGCCACCCATTAATTAACCCATTTTAGTTAGTTTTAAAACTTTGTTAAGGCCCTTGACAATGACATGTGGGTCCCACTGGACCCACCTGTCTGGTTTGACTGGTCAACCGACCAGTTGACCTGCTGACATCACTCTGATGTCATGCCTACGTCATCACACACTGTTTTGGATAATGTTGGAATTAAATATATAATTAAAATCAGAAAATAATTTAAATCTTTAGAAAATCATATCTATTAATCCGTAACTTGGATGAAAATACTTTGTACATGAAAGTTGCTCAGAACGACGAGACGAATTTGAATACGCAGCCCGTTCATCCGCCACGCATCCCTAGCATAGCGAACACGCAACTTTCCCCCTCCGGTTCGTCTGTCCGAAAACGCAAAACACTAGGGATAATTTCCCGAATGTTTCCCCCCTTCACCGGTACCACCTCGTACCGCGTTAGGGCACACCTAGCATCACGCTTTTGTCATGTCATGCATCGTCATGCATTTGTTTGCATTATATTTATTGTTTCTTCCCCCTCTTCTCTCGCTAGACATCGAGACCGACGCCGCTGCTACCCAGTACGACTACGGTGTTGACGACCCCCCTCTCTTGCCAGAGCAACCAGGCAAGCCCCCCTTTTGATCACCAGATATCGCCTACTCTCCTCTATACTTCTTGCATTAGAGTAGTGTAGCATGTTACTGTTTTCGTTATTCCTATCCTGATGCATAGCCTGTCCTTGCTACTACTGTTGATACCTTTACCTGCAATCCTACTTGCTTAGTATAGGATGCTAGTATTTCCATCTGTGGCCCTACATCCTTGTCCGTCTGCTGTGCTATACTATCGGGTTGTGATCACTCGGAAGGTGATCACGGGTATATACTATTTACTTTATACATGATACATGTGGTGATTAAAGACGGGTCGGCTCGTAGGAGCACCCGCGAGTGGATCTTTGAGGCGGAGCGACAGGGCAGGTTCCGACCACCTAGGAGAGAGGTGGGCCTGGCCCTGGTCGGCGTTCGCAGATACTTAACACGTTTAACGAGATCTTGGTATTTGATCTGAGTCTGGCTACTGGCCTATACGCACTAACCATCTACGCGGGGACAGTTATGGGCACTCGACGTCGTGGTATCAGCCGAAGCCTTCGTGACGTCAGCAACGGAGCGGCGCGTGCTGGATTGGACTGGAACGCCACTAGGCTAGGTCTGCTTCCGGCCGCCCACGCAACGTGCAGGTGTGCTAAGGGCGATGGGCCCAGACCCCTGGGCGCTTAGGTTTAGACCGGCGTGCTGACCTCTCTGTTGGTCTAGGTGGGGCTGCGACGTGTTGATCTTCCGAGGCCGGGCATGACCCAGGAAAGTGTGTCCAGCCAAATGGGATCGAGCGTGTTGGGTTATGTGGTGCACCCCTGCAGGGAAGTTAATCTATTCGAATAGCCGTGATCTTCGGTAACAGGACGACTTGGAGTTGTACCTTGACCTTATGACAACTAGAACCGGATACTTAATAAAACACACCCTTCCAAGTGCCAGATACAATCGGTGATCGCTCTCTCACAGGGCGACGAGGGGAGGATCATCGGTTAGGATTATGCTATGCGATGCTACTTGGAGGACTTCAGTCTACTCTCTTCTACATGCTGCAAGACGGAGGCTGCCAGAAGCGTGGTCTTCGAAAGGACTAGCTATTCCCCCTTATCCCGGCTTTCTGCAGTTCAGTCCACATATGATACCCTTATTCCATTTGATACCAATGCATACATATGTAGTATAGCTCCTTGCTTGCGAGTACTTTGGATGAGTACTCACGGTTGCTTTCTCCCTCTTTCCCCCCTATCCCTTCTACCTGGTTGTTGCAACCAGATGTTGGAGCCCAGGAGCCAGACGCCACCTTCGATGACGACTCCTACTACACCGGAGGTGCCTACTACTACGTGCTGCCCGCTGACGACGACCAGGAGTAGTTAGGAGGATCCCAGGCAGGAGGCCTGCGCCTCTTTCGATCTGTATCCCCGTTTGTGTTAGCCTTCTTAAGGCAAACTTGTTTAACTTATGTCTGTACTCAGATATTGTTGCTTTCGCTGACTCGTCTATGATCGAGCTCTTGTATTCGAGCCCTCGAGGCCCCTGGCTTGTAATATGATGCTTGTATGACTTATTTTATTTGTAGAGTTGTGTTGTGATATCTACCCGTGAGTCCTTGATCTTGATCGTACACATTTGCGTGCATGATTAGTGTACGATTAAATCGGGGGCGTCACACGGCCGGCAAGGTCGGGGTCGCCGGATCTGGTCCTCCCGCGGCCGGATCTGGCCGGAGGCGAGGCGCGCGGCACCGTGGGGAGGCGGCGGCCGGCGAGGGCTAGCGACGGCGCGGCGGCCGGGGTCTTCGACGGCGAGGTGGCGGCGCAGGCGTCGGGCTTCCGGGGCGGCGGGGCGATGACCCAGGCGGCGGGGCGGAGGTAGACGAAGCCCCGGGCGGCGGCGGATCCCGCGGGGGGCGGCCACGGGCCTCCCGGGCCGGAGCGGCGGCGGCGGGGACGATGCCACGTGTCACGCTGCTAGTGGTCGCGGGCGGCGGCGGACGAAACGTCCGGCGCGGCGCGATGCAGATTTTTAGGGTTTCGGAAGGAAGGGGAAGGAGAAAATTCCGGGGGGGGGGTTCTTTAAATAGGCATAGAGGGAGCTAGGAGAGTCCAAATGGGGTGCGGTTTTCGGCCACGCGATCGTGATCGAACGCTCTAGATGATGGAGAGGGTTTTTGTGGGTTTTGGGCCAAATTGGAGGGGTGTTGGGCTGCAACACACACGAGGCCTTTTCGGTCCGTCGGTTAACCGTTGGAGCATCAAACGAAGTCCAAATGGTACGAAACTTGACAGGCGGTCTACCGGTAGAGAACCAAGGCCGCTTGGCAAGTCTCGGTCCAATCCGGAAATGTTTAATCCCCACACACGAAAAAAAAGTAGAAATGACCACCGGAGGAGAACGGAGCGCCGGAATGCAAAACAAACAACGGGGAAAATGCTCGAATGCATGAGATGAATATGTATACAAATGCAATGCACATGATGACATGATATGAGATGCATGACAACGATAACAACACACGAAGACAAAAAGCCGAACCCGAGAAAATAAAATAACTTAACGCCGGAAACGGCAAGAGTTGGAATACATATTGGGAAAGTCATACCCGGGGTGTTACAAGGTTGTAGAACCGCGTGTAGTCACCGCCGTCGTCGTCGTCGTCGTCGCCGCCCCTGCCTACACCTCCGCCGTCCTTGCTGCATCCCTCCCCCGGTTGGCGCGGCGGGTTGGACGGTCCGGGGGCGTCGTCGTCGTCGTCGCTGTCTAGGACCACGACGCCGTGCTCGTCCTCGCGCCCACGCTTGCGGGCGGCGATCTCCTTCCAGGGCCCGGCGCTACCGGACCATCTCATCGCGGAGGTAGTCGTCCCGCACCCACCGCAGGGCGTCCTCGTCGGAGAAGCTGCGCCGGGCTATCTCCTCGTACTCCGCGCGGAGGCCGGGCTCCGGCTTGGGCTCGACGAGGACGAAGCGGCCGGTGGGTGGGGAGGCGTTGGCGCCGATGCGGACGCCGGAGCTGCGGGTGCGCGCGCTGACTGGCGTGCCCTAGGGCTCCGGCTTGACGGGGCGAAGGCAGGGCGAGCCGCCGAACGAGGAGGAAGACCCCCCGGTCTCCATGCGCCTCGGGGTCCAGGAGCTTCCCCGGCGGCGTTAGAAGGAAGGGGGGGGGCGGGGTACTCGAGGCGCGGCGTGTTGCCGCCCTCGATGTACTCGAGGACGTCCTCCAACGTGCGCCCGGGCACGCCCCACCACCGACGCCGGCCGACGGCGTTGAGCCTGCCGGAGGGCTCGACGCCGTTGGTGGCCTCGAGCTGCTCGGCGTGTCGGCGGTGGAAGTAGGGCTCCCAGAGCGGGCTGTCGGGGACGTACCGTGGCCCCTCCCTCGCCGCACGCGGCAGGGACCAGCGGATGCGTGCGATCTCCGCACGCCGCGCCGCGCCGGTGGGTATCGGGGGCACCGGCACGCCGCCGGCGCTGATCCTCCACGCCCCGGGTACCCGCATGTCCGGCGGGACCGGGTACTCGGTCTCAAAAAGGAGGCGAGCCTCGCTCTCGTGAAGATGGCGGCGGCCGAATCTGTTCGCCGCCGCGCCGTCGCCTGGGAAGCGCTCGGCCATGGGTGCTGCAGACGGCGAGAGAGAGGAGAAGGAGGAACGACGACGGTGAGAGAGAGGCGAGGGAGGAACGACGACGGCGAGAGAGTACGAGTCGCCGAGTGCTCTGGGGCGCGTCTTATATAGGCCGAGGCGGCGCCCGTGCGCGAGCCGCCGTGAGTACGCGTGGCGGGCGAGGGAGGGCGAGGGACGCGCGTCATCTGGTCTTCACTGCGCCGCCCGTGAGGCATCAATGGCGCAGGCTGACCGGCGCGGCAGCTTTGGCATTGATTCGCCGTGGGAAACGAGGCGATGAGGACGACGAAGGGCCAAGAAGAGGGTAGAGTCGCTGACGCGGCGGGCCCGCGGCTGTTTCGCGCCAAAACAGTTCGCCCCGGCGCCCCCGGGCGCCCCCCTGCGCGCCGGGTTCGGCCTGGGTCCGCCGGTGCTGTTTTCGGCCCAAGCCGACGAAAATCGGGCTCATGGGGCGTGACTAGGCCAATTTTTCGGCGCCGGTGCAAAAAAACGCCTGGGAAGGTCTTCCTGAGGGCGCAGCTGGAGATACCCTTAATTAAATATATACCGTATTTATTATAAGACTAACTATTTATATATAACCCTTCTAATAATAATAACGAACACTAACATTGCACAGTTTCTTTCGTACGACGGTTTTCCGCTTAGGATCACCCTAGGAAAGAAAGCAGAGGAATCTTTGTGTTTTGTCTGACTGACAAGAATAAACCTGATAAATACCCGAGTGGAAATGCAAAAATGATGAAACAAGTGAAAACCGTTACAACCGGAAAGGCCTTATGATCATATGAGTGTAATGTGTGTAAAAAAGGACGCGAAAATAGATCGTTTATGTCTTTCTTTTCCCACTTGCAAGGCAACTAGGGTAAAGATTTCCTCCTCAATCTTTGTCGACGAGCCCATGGACTAGCCTCCCCTCTGCGTGCCGCTCCTGTGGCCGGTGGCGGGTGGCGGGAGGGGAATCCTGGTGCCGCGGCTTTGACTAGTAGATAAATTAAGGTTCTGGTCCTCGTAGCGGCGCCGTACGGACGGATGACGATGTTTCTCCTTCGAGTCATTCTTTCAGACTCTGATCCTTCTCAGTTTCGTTGCCGGGGTGGAATAGACAGAGCGCTGGCCTAGATTCCTCTCAACTTCTCGGAGCGGCGAGGTTCGTGGTCTCTCATCGTGTCATGTTCTACGGATCGGTTTAAGGGTTTGACAGTGATAACTGCGGCTCCAGAGAATTGGTTCTTAGGGACACGTTACACACGTACACGAAGACTTTTTGGTTGTCATCAATATGGCCGGGCTGGCTCTGGTATGGAAAGACGACGATGACGCGTCGACGACTCATTCTAGTAGCGACATTTGTCGTTCGGTGGTGTAGACCTCGACGTAATTTTTATTATGTTTGAGATGTTTTGGACTTCTGATAAACCTTTATAATAGATACAAGTCCCTTTTTGAAAAATGAAAAAAAAAGACACTCACATCTTCAGAAGTAAATAAGTTGAATACATAAATCTTTAGAACAAGAGAAAGTAATGAATAATGAGGTTTTAACATGCTTCCTCTTACTTTTCCTTTTCACATAGAGGTAAGAGTATAAAATAGATTTTAATCATTGATTGCATTAAGTAGTCGGTTTGATTAACTCTTACCTTCTTATCCTTTATGCGAAAAGAGAGGGTAAGTTTCATTAGGGCATCCTTAACACGAACTTTCAAACCGCTCACAACCGTCTGGACCAAGCGTCTTTTTCCATCCAAAGTGATACCCATTAGTCCACGTAATGGTCTAGAAGTCCGTTTTTTCTTAAATCGAACGCAAACTAGGAGGCTTTAAGGGCATCCGAACCATTGCCATAAACACGTTTATTTTAGACTGATCGTAATGAAAAGTATCATATACTACTATCATGCATAGTGTATGATACTACATCTGTAGTGTATAGTATCATAGAGTAGTATAATAGACAGTCTCATTTATTACCATACATGACACATGGTAATATAGATTTATTACGATACGGTATCATAATGTGATACTCAACCATCTCTTTCATCATTTAATTTTACGCAACCTCGTTAAAATTGTCTAGTTGGTTTACATGATACTACTAGATATAATACTCTTCATAGGGGTCAGCATTGGAAATACACTTGGCCGGAACTTTACGTGGATCGTACCCAAAGCATGTAGCAGGACCACACATACGGACACATACGGCAATGACCCTTCACAGTAGCAAACGCATCAACAGGCATTTCGCTGGGCGATATGCATCCCTGGAATACAAACCGTCTGTTTCGTATTTAGCGCTCAGGCCAACGAAACATGACCTGCAGGGTACGGAGTTTTGACGCTCCCCCAACAACCCCCGCCGCTTCCCGCGCCAGCCAGCCATATGCCTCTTCCCAGTCTAATTCCAACCATTGCCGAGCAATCATGTGGCATCACCGTCGCGTCGAATACCACCGGCGCGGTGAGAATGCGCCGAAAATCATCGGCCTGGCTAGTTGGCTTTGGCGGCGAGACCTCGAGGCGTGGTTCACCCGATCACACCGCCGCCCTGCCCTGCCGCGCGACACCTACTTGCCCTGTGACTTCGATGCCTTCGCGCGCTCGCGCGGGACCAACAACAACCGCGACCGCCGGCCGATTGATTGTCCAGGCAGGCCGTCGCCGGCGCGGCGGCGCCACAGCCACCCACTCAGCTGACCTGCGAGGCAAAGTCGTGTCGCATCTCACACCCGCACGCATGTGCCGGATGCACGTTCAGTCCTTCACATCGCTGCGCCAAAGTCGTTAACCAGTGCATATCAGCATATATGAGTCCAAAATTAACACTCAGCCGCTGAAACTGGAGGAGCATACCACGTACGCACCTACTGTCCATGAACTTGACCGTGGACAACAGCAACGCGATAGACAGCAAACATAGCTGCAGGTGCATACACACCACGGCTTTGCCGGCTGGTCGATCGATCGCGCGAATGGGCCCTGACAATCAGACTAGAAAGGACAAGAAGTGGACAATGTACGGCGCTCTCCTCTCCGGCTCCGGGGAGACGTCTCTGCAAGTGCAACCGGCGACAACGACGAGATCGATACAAAACGGAGCCAAAACCAATGCTTGGCGTTTAGCCTTTTACGTTGGATGGATGCCGTTGCAGATTCCCTGCTGATCGAGCACGAACCATATGCAGATAAGCCCAACGACCGCAGCAGAGAGAACATCATGCATGCACGCATGCATGCGTTAGTATGAGATATCGGCCATGTTCTGGTTCTGCTTTGCTAGCTCCGGCCGGAAAGGAGGACGGAAGGTGCGTCGTGACGATCGAGCACATGTCACGTAGGACGCTGAGTCAGGATCCTGGGAAGGTACACAGAGAGGAAAAGGAACACACGTGGTCTACGTTTGCACCTGGTGTATGTGGATTGGTAGGTCATGAGTCTCGTGGCACACTTGGTGGCAAGAGAGAGACTCGTTCTTCGTCGCTGCCTAGATCGGTCCAGGGTTAGCGTACAGTGTCAACATGGTTTGCTAGTCTAACGAGCTACAGTACGACTGGTTAGCAGCACACAGTACCGTGAGCTCATTTCGCAGTGCCATGCATGATTTTTTTTCTTGGTCGCCGTAGCATCTTTTACAAGAAAAATATTCATACAGCTGCAAAATTTTCCAGGTAATTAATCTGTAACTGTTCATTTTGCAGATCCTCAACACTGTAGAAAATTGACCCACTGGGCGCGTAGAACATCTAACAGTGTGGGAAAACGACCACGTCACGTATTTCACGACGGAAGCTCGGCCGATTCAAACGTGCACACAAGGAGGACAGGACATGAGCATGTGCTTTGGCCTCGTTCGCCTTGAGCGGAAGGGCAAACCCGAGCTACAGTCCCACAGACGACAACGGCCGTCTGCATGCAGATGCGCAACGCGACACGACGTACGGTTGCCGTGGATCGCCGGACTCCTCCCGGCACCCGATCCCGCGAAACGGATTTGCAGAGCATTAATACGATGCATGGGCGCGCTTGACCTCGCCGCCGCCGCCGCCGGCGGACATTCCTCGGTCCGTGACGGGCGCAAAAAGGAGGACCGCTCTGTGCCGTGAAGGATGCACCATCTGGATCCGGGCCGTCCGCCGTGGCGAATCCGGCGGTACGGCACCCGCGCTGTTGTCGCTGCAGTGCCATGGCTTCGAGAACGGAGAGACCAGGCCACGTACGAACCCACTTACTACAAATACAAATGGAGGTTAATGGCTGCAGGTGCAAGATCAACGTCAAGGGGTTTAAAAATGGAGGAACGGCACATGCAAAGTTGGCCACGAGATGACACGGCGGGCGGCCGGTTTCGGCGAGCTCTTCGACTGGCCGAGCTCGTTGCGTTTGCTAGCACGGTAAATATAACGTGATCTGATGCTGAGAGAGAAGAAGCTGTGCCACAAACGCTGCTCGCGGTAATTGAAGGCTCTGGCTTATTTCCTCCCACCAAATTAGGTACCAAGTCAGTTTTGCACAAGTACGGAGTATATCTAGTTTAAATTTTACGCCTGCAGCATGCTTCCTCGGTTCTGCACAGCCGAAGCGAACCTACCCTTTGCCACCCTAAAATAACCTAAGTGTTCAGACAAGTACGCTTAAAAAGTTACTAGTAGTAAGATCACGATTAGTTCTGCGTTTTGCTTCTGAATCTGGAAATGCGAGCTTAATTAATTGGACGGTCAAAAACGTGTTTTCATCCTTACTCATACTCTAGTTAGTTAGACATGCATGCAGTAGAACCGACTTTAACCTCCTGCCTTCCACTTTCAGTGTAGTGGGGGGCTAGCTAAGCTTTGTAGAAAATAATACTGTATTCCCGCAAAAAATAAAATAATACAGTATAATTCCAGTCTACGTCAAGCTCAATACTCGCGTGAACCTTTGACTCCCAAACCTGTCTGCCCCTTTTTCGCTCGCCCGTTTTAAACTCGCACACCCCACACGCACAATCACCGCAAAGAACCACGCGAACCGAACCCACGCACCATCAGCGAAGAGGAGAGGGGGCGGCCAAAGACAAGAGAAAACGCAGCCGCCGCCGGGAGGAGAGCGCAGCGTGGGAGCAAGGAGCGGCAGCCGGCAGGCAATGGGCAACAGCATCGGCGGCCGGCGCAAGGGCGCCAAGGTGATGCAGCTGGACGGCACCGCCTTCAGGGTGAAGCCGCCGGCGTACGCGGGCGCCGTGCTGCGCGACCACCCGGGCTTCCAGCTGCTCGAGTCGGAGCAGGTCAAGCTGCTCGGCGTCCGCGCGCGCCCGCTCGAGCAGGACGCGCTGCTCCGCCCGGGCCGGCTCTACTTCCTCGTCGCGCTGCCCCGCCCCACCGTGCCCCCGCGCCGCGCCTGGTCCGGCGCGCTCCACGTCGGCGCGCGCGAGAGGCTCGAGTCGCTCATGCTCACGCGCCGCTCCACCTCCGACCTCACCTTCCCGACCTCGGGCACCGCGCCGGCCTCCCCGATGTCCACCGCCTCCGAGGGCGGGCCGGTCCAGCTCAGGATGCGCCTGCCCAAGGCGCAGGTCGCCAAGCTTATGGGCGAGAGCCGGGACGCCGCCGAGGCGGCCGCTAAGATCATGCAGCTCTGCGCCGCCAACGGCGCTGTGACGCCGGAGCGGAGCCCGCGGTTCCTGCCGACGGCGGACTGGGGCACTGGTGGGTTCGCGCAGACGCCAGAGCGGAGCCCGCGGTTCGTGCCGACGCCGGACTGGGGCGCCGGCAGGTTCGCGCAAACCCCAGAGCGGAGTCCCAGGTTCGCCGTCACGCCCGAGTGGGGTGCCAGGTTCATGATGCCGACGACGCCGGAGAGGGGCGTAGAGACGGCGAAGACGCCGGATAGGTGGCCCGCTTTACCCCGCACGCCGGAGTATGCATCAGCGGACGTCAAGGCCAGCCGGAAGGAGGTAATGCACTGCTTCTTTCAAAGTTTTTTATTCAAAGTTATTATGGTCTGAATCAAATCACTGTATAGATTAGTCCTTTTGTATTGCTTTTCGCTCATCTGCACTTCAAAAAAAGTTTCGTGTGAAAGGAAAACAAAATGTTTTTTTAACACAGTACAGACGCAAGCGTTCATAGAAACGCGCTAACACTCATCCTCTATGAACACACACCCTATCCCTATGAGCACCTCCGAGAGACTAAGCCGATATATCATCTTGAGATTTTACAAAGTCATCGTTGACGCCTCGTAGCCAACGAGAACATCTCTTCCCACTAAACGCGCATCGCCGGAAATCTTAAAATAAATTCAGGATAAATGTTAGTATCTCATTGCCCGGTCAAACAAATAATGTGGAAACTTTCACCCCAAAAAATGTATTACAACATTGTTTCTTTGACCAACACAAATTATAAAATAATAAATTAAGAATGTATATAGTTTATGTAAAGCGGATAAATGGTCCTCACCGTTTATTATCCAATAAAGTTTCCTATGAAAATTAGCTTCGACTAATTCACACTGTCTCTGTTTCAAAATATAAGACGTTTTTGTATGCTAAACATAGCATGCAAATATTTCTCTCTTTCACGCGGTTTGTCTAGGAATATGTAAACAAGCCAGAGGAGCATCTCTAGCAGCATGCCTATATCTTTGTTATGGACTGTGAAAAGTCAAAGCATCAAATACTGATACGCCATGGGATCCCTGCGTATGCAATGGGGAACGATTGGGAGCTGTTAATGGTGTGACCAGTATTCTCGGCCGATGCAGATGTGTCTTAAGTATTGAATAGCGTGTTTTGAGGTTTTTCAGGACACGTTACTACGGTAGTTATTTGTTGGCGATCAATTCTAGGATAGGACTGGTTGAGTGATGATGCAAAATACAGTTGCTTGTCATACTCCTACTTGAATATCTGGAGACACGAGACAATTCTTAGTTTCTGGCTGCGGATGAAACATAGCTGTAGCAGTCATAGATCTACCTTGGAAAATAGTTCGCGTGCTGAAGTTTCAGAACGAGCTCTCTGAACCTTCGACGTTGTCAACAGATATTTTAGCACAGCAAGTCAGCAATAGCCCTGTTCAATCTTCAACCTAAAACTGTCGCGTTTCGTAGTATGGATAGTCTTTAGTCTGCGGATTCAGCATAGCAGCCATTCTGACGTTCCTTCCACATTTCTAATAGCTACTAGAACTGATCTACAGTCTGATCTGTGGAAAGTCTATGTCTGCGTACCCGAGATGATCTTAAATGGCCATTTCAAAACATTAGAAGTACCTGAAGGCAAATTTTAGCATGATCCTTCTTACCTTCTCTTTTTACATGTGAGATAAGAAGGTAAGAGTTAATCAGACCATTAATTAATGAGATCAATGGCTCAGATCTATTTTATACTCTTACCTCTCATGTGAAAAGCGGGGGTAAAAGGGACCATGTTAAAACTGCTCGTACCTGAATTATTATTCCACGGTAGCAGAAGAAACAGGCCGAGAGTCGCATCTCTGACCAGGTGTCCAGAGCGAGAGAGAAATTTTCAGGGATCATAACGAGACAAGTTGCTCGATCCGGTTTATACCCATTAGTGTACCTTTGGGCTGATTCTTTCCGGTCACCGTCACTAATGTACTGTCAACTTACTGGTTAAATTAATTTAGTGTTGAGCACCTAAAGTCAAACCAGCAAATCCTAACCGTTAAAGTAGTTTAGGCAGCAGCAGGCGACGGTTAGATGGTGGCATGATACTATCTCATTGAAGCTGTTTCCAGGGGAACTATCTCTTTGAAGTTCTTTGTTTTTGCGGGTAACTATCTCTTTGAAGTTAATCTCGTCACCATGACACCATTTAGCAATCGCTTTCTACCTGCGCCAGTTTTTCTCTCTCGGAGATAAGGGATATTACATCGGCAGAACCTTTCATTAGGACTTTTCTGTCATTTCTTTTCACAAGTAAATCATTGTTGGCCTCGGCATGTACTTTTTCATGTACCTGATGTTCTGATCTAGCAAATCTCGGCCTATCGTTGTCGTCCCCTGATGCGTGAACAGATCAGCAATTGGTTGACACCAATTACCCGTCGCTTTTGCTGACATCTTCTCCTGTGATTTTTGTTTCTGTGGTGTTTCAGAAGCGAACGCGGTTCCTGGCCTTGCCGGATGAGATCATAGCATGATGGCTTCTCGTCCACCTGAAGTGATAGATCCATCGACCACAGATTGCCGGAGCTGGGGACGAGAGGCCGCCGACGGTTTCCTGCCTCGCGCCTCGCCCGCTTCTTCTCTTCTCCTTCTTCTTCTTCATACGGCATGGAGCGTCGTTTTCCTCTCTTGTTTACCTTTTTAGCCTCGGCCTGCGATAACATTGCTGCGAGCTGTGGTGCTCTCAGTAGTTAGCTTAGGGGAGATGTATATGGACCTCTACGTATAAACTTACA
This sequence comes from Triticum urartu, assembly GCF_003073215.2. NCBI lineage: Eukaryota > Viridiplantae > Streptophyta > Magnoliopsida > Poales > Poaceae > Triticum > Triticum urartu. Next base: position 164,322,479 of record NC_053028.1, read on the forward strand.
CACATATGATCCTGTGCGTGACGTTGGAGATCGGACCCGCCCTGCGTTGTCGACGGCGTCGGGTCGTCTCCCAACCTTGTTGCATTCGGCTTTCGCACGTCGCGTGCCGTCCGGTCATCTTTTTTTTTTTTTTTTTGTAAATACATACTTGGTTCAAGACGAATAATAATGGATGTAATTTAAGTGATTGTTTGATTCGATGTGGACACAAGGAAGACGCGCCCGGTTAGGGTCCTTCTTTTGCTAATCATGAGCTTTATTGATTACTTAGAAGCAATATACATTCGTGGATGATACAATCGCGGAGGAAAAAACCGAAACAAAGGGTCCTTTTCGACGCATTTTTAGTGAGAGACGAACGGAATGAGAGATGAATATTTTCCACGGTTCAAGAAAACGCATATTTTTGATATTTCAGCCACAACATCATGCATCTTTTTAAAAAAAAATTCAATCGCACCTTTATTTAAGCACCCCACACGGGGATTTCGTCCGAAATAGTCTGTACAATAAAATCTGGGGACACATGCAGCCACACCTTGCTTAACTTAGTTGAAACTGCTTCCCTAGCTAACAAGTGGGCAGCTTTATTAGCATCACGCCTAACCCACGAAATCTTCCGGCTCTCCCTCGAGGCCAGCAGACGCTTGACCTCCTCCACCACAGGCCCTAGCGGTGAGAAGTCCCTTTGCGTGCCTTGTAGTTTACATAGGATCTCCTTGCAGTCTATCTCGATATGTAGGTTGGCAATGTTCCGCTCCTCAGCCACCTGTGCGGCCCTTCTGCACGCCAGGAGTTCAGTCCTTGCGGGGTCACTTCTTAGTGGAAGGACATGGCAAAGGCCTCCCAAGAAAGCACCATCATGGTTCCGAAATACCAGCCCGGCTCCACCGCTGTCCCCCCTTTCGATGTGGCTCCGTCGACGTTTACCTTCACCCACCCCTCCTCCGGGGGCCTCCATTTCTCCTTCACCGCCAGTGTGTTTTGCTTGCTTTTTCGGCCATGTATCGATTGCCACTCGCCCATAAGATGGAAGACTCTTTTTGCTATCATATCTGCCTCCTCAATCCGCTGCCCATCGCGTGCATTATTCCTCGCGAGCCAGAGCGCACATGCACCCTGAACCATGACCGCTTGTAACACCCCGGATATGACTTTCCCAATATGTAATCCAACTCTTGCCGTTTCCGACCTTAAGTTATTTTATTTTCTCGGGTTCGGGTTTTTGTCTCTGTGTGTTGTTATCGTTGTCATGCATCTTATATCATGTCATCATATGCATTGCATTTGCATACGTGTTCATCTCATGCATTCGAGCATTTTCCCCGTTGTCCGTTTTGCATTCCGGCGCTTCGTTCTCCTCCGGTGGTCATTTCTACCTTTCTTTCATGTGTGGGGATTGAACATTTCCGGATTAGACCGAGACTTGCCAAGCGGCCTTGGTTTACTACCGGTAGACCGCCTGTCAAGTTTCGTACCATTTGGATTCTGTTTGATGCTCCAACGGTTAACCGAGGGACCGAAAAGGCCTCGTGTGTGCTGCAGCCCAACACCCCTCCAATTTGGCCCAAAACCCACCAAAACCCTCTCCATCATCTAGAGTGTTCGATCACGATCGCGTGGCCGAAAACCGCACCTCATTTGGACTCTCTAACTCCCTCTATGTCTATATAAAGACCCCCCTTTCCAAATCCCGGGTCTCCTCCCCCGAAACCCTAAAAATTTTAGATCCGCCGCCGCCGGACACGTCCGGACGGCGCCGGATACGTCCGATCCGCCCGCCGCTGCCACGTGGCGCCGCGCCACTCGCCCGCCGGCAGCCCCACATCACCGGCCCGGGAGGCCCAGGAGGGGCCCCCGAGGCCCGTTGCCTCGCCCGTCGCCCGGCTCCCTCACCCGCGCCCGAGAGCCGCCCGCCTCTCCTTCGCCGGCCACCGCCGCCATCGTCGTCTGCCGCTCAGCGCGCCGGAGCCCGCCGCCGCTCCGCCCGCGCCTCCGCCGTTCGCCGCCGCGGGAGCCGCGCCCCGGCGACCGGATCCGGCCGCCCCCGTCCTTCTCCTCAAGATCCCGGCGAGACCCACCGTTCTCCGGCGAACCTCGGCAAGTCCGGCCACCTCGGCTTCTTCTCCGGCGAACAACTCCGGCGACCTCAGGAAGCGTGCAGATCTGAGATCCGAAATCTCGGTTGACTTTCTCTTGAAACCCTAGTTCATATACCCATGTTCGTCTCAGAGAGTACATCATTTCATTCCAGTGCATCATTTTCATTTGAGTTCATCTTGATGCCCGAAATGCTGTTGGAAGAGTGCTACTTGAGATAATTGTCAGATCTGCTGCTCCATTTAGATATTTGTCATTTTTGCCATGATTATTGTGTGCATGATATGCCCATGAGCTCTACATATGTTTTGTTAAGGGTTTTGCCATATTTCCAGGGGTACAACCCATGTATTTTTGTGATGTGTGTGGTGACTAGCACAAGCTTGCAAAGTGAGGCACTTGGTAATGCTGATTTCAGGGATTTGGCATTTCCACCAAGTCCTTGAGCTGTTTATCTCATATGGCCATATGTTCATATTGTTTCCTAGTGATCCGTGCCTCTTTTGAGGATGATCAGTAAGGATGTTTTGTTAATCTTGTAGTGCTCTATCCATCCATGTCTTTGTTTGCAATTATGGAGCACCCTAGCTTGAGTCAATCGACATCTACTTTTGTTATTTCGTGAATCTGGGCAGATTGTCTACTTGTTAGCAATTTTGCCGAGGATGTTGTAGTTGATCCGTGCATGCTATGTTATTGTTCTTGCCATGTCTAGCTTGCATTTTGTGTATTCTTGATGGACGTATGCTTAGTTTGTCATGAATTGCTCTGTGGTGAGTGCATCGAGCTCGTAAACATGCCTACTTGATATCTGTTTCAGCATGCTTCAGTTTTCACCAAGTCTGTGATCTGATTATGTTTTTGCCATGTTCACATGCTTGCAAATGTATTTTCTGATCCCTTTTGGCTCAAGGTCACTAAGGGACTTTTGTTAAGCTCTTTGAGTAGCTCCATGCCATGCTTTACTTTGCCATGTTCAGGTCCTGTAGCATATAGTTTTCATGCTCCGAAGAGTGCTACCTGATCTGAAATTCCAGACAAGTGTTATTTTCACTAAGTCTGAAATCTGTTTGCCATATGCATTTTTGCCATGCTTGTTTGAACCTGTTAATGGATGAATTGGCCGTAGCTCAGTGCTAGACTTTTGTTAAGCATCATGAATGCATCCCTGCCATGTATTTTGTTGTCATGTTTTGGGTGCTGTAGCATGTTCATCTTGTTACGTTTAGATGACTACTTGCTGTAAATCGCAGAACATAGTCATATTTGAATTGCTTGCCATTTCCAAACCGTAACTCCGATTCTGGCGTTCTTTATATCGTTTTCAAGCGATTTCATCTCATCTTTCCAGTGGCACACTTGGAATTCCAAGTTGAGGATAGGTTCATGCATCCCTTGTCAAATCTTGCATATGCATCCCGCATCGCATACCATCTTTGCATCATATTGTTTGACCTTTGCACGTGGTTGATTGTGTTCCGTTCGCTTGTTTGTCTTGTTTGGGTAGAGCCGAGAGACGAGTTCGCTAACGAGGAGCCCGTTGAGTTTACTTTCGAGGATCCAGTCAACTCTGACAACTTTGCAGTCAAGATGATCATACCCTCGAAATCTCTATTATCTTTGCTGTGCTAGATGCTCGCTCTCTTGCTATGCCAATGCTACGATGCCTACCACTTGCTTTCAAGCCTCCCAAATTGCCATGTCAAACCTCTAACCCACCATGTCCTAGCAAACCGTTGATTGGCTATATTACCGCTTTGCTCAGCCCCTCTTATAGCGTTGCTAGTTGCAGGTGAAGATTGCAACCTAAATGGTTTCAATTTCAACCAATCTGTGACTGTTCCTTGTTGGAACATTTATTTAATTGTTGCGATACCATTATATTGCCATGTTATCTTAGTGCATCTATATACTTGGTAAAGGGTGGAAGGCTCGGCCTCTCGCCTAGTGTTTTGTTCCACTCTTGCCGCCTTAGTTTCCGTCATATCGGTGTTATGTTCCCGAATTTTGCGTTCCTTACGCGGTTGGGTTATAATGGGAACCCCTTGATAGTTCGCCTTGATTAAAGCTTTTCCAGCAATGCCCAACCTTGGTTTTACCATTTGCCACCTAGCCTCTTTTTCCCTTGGGTTTCCGGAGCCCGAGGGTCATCTTATTTAACCCCCCCGGGCCAGTGCTCCTCTGAGTGTTGGTCCACCTCGTCAGCCGCCGGTGGCCACCAGGGGCAACTCTGGGCTGGCCTACCGGAAGTTTGGACAATCTGAGTGTGCCCTGAGAACGAGATATGTGCAGCTCCTATCGGGATTTGTCGGCACATTCGGGCGGTGTTGCTGGATTAGTTTTAACCTGTCGAAGTGTCTTGAAGAACCGAGGTACCGAGTCTGATCGGAACGTCTCGGGAGGAGGTCTATTCCTTCGTTGACCATGAGAGCTTGTCATGGGCTAAGTTGGGACTCCCCTGCAGGGATTTGAACTTCCGAAAGCCGTGCCCGCGGTTATGGGCAGATGGGAATTTATTAATGTCCGGTTGTAGATAACTTGAACCTTAACTTAATTAAAATGAATCAACTAAGTGTGTTACCGTGATGGTCTCTTCTCGACGGAGTCCGAGAAGTGAACACGGTGTTGGAGTAATGCTTGCGCAGGTTGCTCTCTAGTTTCTCGCTCGTGCTTTGCCTCCTCTTCTCGCTCTCTTTTGCGAACAGTTTAGCCACCATATATGCTAGTCGCTTGCTGCAGCTCCACATATATTTACCTTGCCATACCTATTAAGCTTAAATAGTCTTGATCGCGAGGGTGCGAGATTGCTGAGTCCCTGTGGCTCACAGGTTACTATTACACCAGATACAGGGCCTGATGATTCCGCTCTAGGTGATGCGCTCGAGCTCAAGTGGGAGTTCGACGAGGACTCTCAACGATACTACGTGTCTTTCCCTGATGATCAGTAGTGGTGCCCAGTTGGGGGTGATCGGGACCGTGTCGCATGTTGGGTTATCTTTTATTTTGGCGCCGTAGTCGGGCCATGAGTTTTCAAGCAAGTTCGGGCAAGGCCCCATTTGAAATTCTGCATGGCAGGAAGTGCCGTACCCCTCTCAACTGGTCCGAAACCGGTGAACGTCAGCTTTTGGGAAATGACTTAATCACAAAGGCAGAGGAAATGTGCAAAGTCATTCGAGATAACCTCAAAGCAGCCCAATCCTGCCAGAAGAGCTACTATGATAGTAAGCACCGTGATTTGGCTTTCGAGATCGGAGATCATGTCTACCTCCGTGTCTCTCCTATGGAAGGTACTCGTCGCTTCGGTATCAAAGGGAAGCTTGCCCCCAGATACGTGGGACCTTTCAAGATTGTCAGCAAGAGAGGCGATCTCGCC